>NC_143073.1:21460500-21622500 GCF_052426305.1 Pelodiscus sinensis
TAGCCACTGTTGCTGACACTGCTGCTTCTTGTGCCCGGTTTTACCCAGCTGAAATAAACTCGATAAGCTATGTAATTTGTGTAGTGGTAATTACATAGATTATTTTGAGATAAGGGTGCTGTGTAGATGCATCCTGAGTTAGGATAAACAGGAATTATCATATTTGAAAAATAATAATTATAATAATAATGATGATGATATACAATATTAAATTATATTCAGACATACTAATTATATGTTTAAAAATTTCAATATCTTATGTCGACATTTTCTAACATGCTAATATATGCTTTGGAGCCTTTTTCTATCCGAGTGTCCTGTTCGTTTATTTTGAGAACATTTTTGCAACAACAAAACCAACTTTTCTCCCCTGTCGTTTGGATTCACTGGAAAATTTGAAATTCTTTGACCCAGATTTGCTTTTTGCCATTCTCAGTGCTACCGCTTGGAGCTATAATTTGGGATGAGCAACCACAGTGAATCAGATGAGGCAAAAGTAAAGCAAACCATTTTTAGGGGTCCCACGAATAGGGGAAGCCACGGGCCAGTGTTAAAAGCCAGGTCACGTTTTTTAGGTGAGGGATAGGATTGCATACAGAAGTGAGACTTTCTATAGTGGGACAGTCCTGATATTCCTGAGATATCTGGTCGGCCCAGCCAAAAGCCAGGGGCAAAGAATCCACGATCAGTGGCGTGTTTATGAAAGATGGGGCTGTATGCAACTGAGCTCCTGCCCTCAACTCATACAGTATTTTGAAAAGCAGGGGGATGCTCCAAGGAATGATGCTAGCAAGTGCCGTGGGCAGATTTCCTTCTGTCCACACAACTGCGGAGAGCCATACGGGCCTGCCACCTCTGGGGTACAGAGAAAAGCCACAAAATGGTGCAAGGGCTGGAAAAACGGGAGGATGAGGCTGGGATTTGGGAGGGGGCAGAGGGAGACATGGACACAGATGGGGGACCCCAAAGAGAAGATAAGAACTAAGGACGTGGTCTCACCCGCCCTCCTCCCACCCCCGCGCCGACTTACCTGATGTCTTTGTTGCAGTGCGCGGCAGTCAACACCCACTTCCTGTCTACCAGGCTCCCGCCGCAGTGGATGTGGCCGTCCTTCACGAGAGCCACTTGATAGGGCCGGGAGCCGTTGGTGCAGGAATGACCCCCAATGCCTATGATTCTTCTTCTTTCTAAGGCTGCTGTGGAGAGAGGTTCACGTCAGTCAGCAGCCGGACAGGGGCCGGGGTGAGCATCAGCCACGGCCGAATGAATTGACTGGTGGCAGAAGGGCCATGAGCTTCTGTGAGCTGCCACTTGTGCACAGCCGTGCAGAGCACGAGGTGACCTCAGGCTGTCCCAGGCAGAACGGGCTCATAGGCCACACAGGGTTCAACACCCCCATATCTGTGCAATTTGCCATGGGGCAGGGAGAGCGGCTCTGTCTTTCTCCTGATGTGCCTGCCCCTGGCCCGCTCAGCCCTGCAGCAGAAAGGACACGGGGCAACCGCCCACCATGCAGCCACATCAGCCAGGCCACGTGGTTGCTGCCAGAGCTGGAACCAAGGCCCTGGTGAGGCTCGCCCGGCAGGGACAGCCTCACCACGGCCCGGCTGCAGCCACAGCACACAGGGCAGTCTGCAGCGCCACTCGCCGGGGGAGTGGGGGGGGGAATTGTTAGAGGACGCAGAGGCGTGCACCTTATAGGGAATGGAGCTCCCCGGTGGGCGGGGCTCATTAGCAGCCGGGGGTGTGGCCTGGCAGGGGTTCATGGCCCCCCACCTTTCTGTGGACCAGTGATTGGGAACTGCGGCCCTAGAGTCAGGAAAGCGCCTTTTGCTGTTCCCAAGAAAAAGCCCCCAGAGCTGATCAAATGATCGGTCTCTGGAAATCACCGTTAGCACAGGCTCAGCACTGCCCAGAGTCGGTCACCGAGTGGCGTTTCTCGGCTTTGCCCCAATACAAATAATTGAAACTTTTTCTTCCTATTGGAAAATGCCATTTGGCTGAAGCTGAAAGTGTCTGGAAATGAGCTGGTAGCCAGGCAACTTCTTTTATCAGATCCAAACAAATCAACCTCTGTGGGCCGGGCTCCACAATCAAACTACAGCTCCCAGGATGCCTCATAGCCCGGGACTTCCATGATGCACTGGCTTCTCCTTATCTAGTGGTGCCTGGCGAGTCATGGGATGTGTATCTGACATTACTGGAAAAAAGCCATTTTGATTTTTTAAAAATAGTTTTCTACGCATGGTTTTTTTCTTAAAAGAATTAGCGTCCTATTCGAAATGGCGCTCTGCTCTGTATGTTTTTACAAAAACTTTGCATGTAAAGACATTGAAATCTCAGAGAAGCAGATTTTCCTCCCCAAAAAACATTCCAGTTTGTGGGAAATTTCAAAATTCTTCCCTTCTGTCCTGACGCGGGACGAAAACCCCTTGTGAAATCAGGGCTCCCGGCCGGTCCCACAAGCAATGGAGGCTCATCAGCGAGGAGGCCTGTCTATGTTAATTCCCTTTCGCAACCAGTGGAACTGATTTAGGCTCTTCCTGGATCTTCGCGCTTCCGGAGCTGCAACGTGTCTTAAGCCATGTCTGGAACACTCCTGTAGGGCCTGTGGCGAAACTGCAGAACCCTCCCATCCCGCCCAACGGTGGCTTCTCGCCAGGCTCTTCCCTACCTGCTGCTGCCCCGGCGACCAGCATGGCGAGGATCAGGAGCTGCATGGCGGCCGTGGCGATGGGAACAGTCGGCGACGTCGCTGGTTTACTGCAGGGAGAGAGCGACAGGGAATCGTTGGCCGGGGGTGTCTTGAGGAGGACGGGTGACCCTCAGGTAAAGTGCTCGCTAAAGAGTCAGGTGTGAACAAGCAGTTTCCCTGCCCCGCAGCTACCCTGCCTGTACCGTAGGGCGATAGCAGAGCCCCTCATGGATAAACACGCTGGGATCGTGTGGTGTCAAGGGGGGGCCAGTCTCCCCCAACTCAGCTCCATCGGCCACTTCCACCCAGAGGCTCCCCCAGGGGCACGTTCCATGGAAACCTCTGATCTGTTTTGGGGGGAGAGATGAAATCTTAAGCCAGCTGGCAAAGATTTCCATGAGCTGGCCTGAGCCCACCCCTCTCCTCTAAGTTTGCCTTCTCATACATTGCCCTAGTAACAGGGCCCCACTTCCCTCAGCAGCTCTACAACACAGAAATGAATAGCTCTCCGGTGCCAGGTGGCTCCCATCACGGCAGCACCCCAGATCAGGTGCTGTGCTTACCCCACAACCATTTGTGAGGCTGGGCAGGGCTACTGTCCCCTTTGCACTGCTGGGGAAACCGAGGCACGGAGTAGTTACGTGACTTGGCCGATGTCCCACAGGGAGGCAGTGGCAGTCCAGTGATTAGAAGCCATGTCTCCCTAGTACCAGCTGAGCCGCTAAGCTGCTGAACTGTCCATCCTTCCGGAGCAACCCATACCACCCCACCCCCAATAACAGCAGTGCCCCCATTCTCTGAAAATGGGGTGATGCTCTGGCAGCCCATAATCACCCCCACAGCAGCATGATGCCTCCCCATGATCTTCTCAGTAACAGCGGGACGTCCCGGACGACCTCCCTGCACCACTCTCCAAGCCACAGAAACCTCCTGTGCACCCGTCTAGCATGCCCCCGCCCCTAGATAAACATGCTGACGATGGAGGATGGAGGGGCCCCGCGTTACCTGTAGCTCCTGGCAGGGTCCTCAGGACCAGAGAGTCCCCAGCGGTTGTGACTTGGAAAAAGCTGAGAAGCCTCCAGGATGGGCCACTTTATATCCTGAGAAACGGGCCGTCCCTGTGAGTCACTGTCATGACTGGATCTAAGAAGATCAGAGGATGACCAATGTTTAGCCACCGGGTGCCTCCCTCCACCCCCAGACACCTGCCTGCTATCGGCTGCTGCTGGAGAGCGGGGGAGGGAACCAGCCTTTGCTCCCATCTCTGTCAATAACCCAGCAGGAAGCCCTTGAAACGGCACCTTTTCGGAATGGCAGTGGCCAAACCTGCCTCCCTGCACCTCCCGCCCTGCTCCGGAATGTGTCTTTCCTCCTCTCTTCCTGGTGTCCTGACCTGGCCCGACTGTGGAAACCAGGCCCTGCTGCCTGATACTTGGCGCTGGGTTTACCCTGGGGCTGCCTCAGACTCTGACTTCCAGGATGGCGGCCCAGCCGGATTCCCGAGTGCTGGGTCAGACAGCCCATAACCCACACCTGACCCCCTCTCCCTGCGGGGGGCAGCGAGGGGCCTAGCCCCATGTTTCTCAGTCAGTGCTATGAGTACCCTTAGGGGTACTCGAGAGAAGTCTGGGGGCATGTGTCGGGGGGGCATTATGGCGCATCGGGGACCCCCTGACCCAGCACCTCCATCAGCAGCCAGATGTGACTCCACCAGTCAGTAGAATAGAGAGGATTTAACGCTTCTCAGAGATACAGCACAGCCCGGGTATGATGTGAACATCGGAGTAAGGGGATAGGTAGAGTGAGACCCCTTGGGGCAGGGGTACAGAGGCCCCTGAGCCCCCAGCATTCGGCTCAGTCTGTTCTCTTCATGTTTTCCCAGTCAGTACTGCCCCTTCTCAAAACCACAGAACACACGTCCCCCGAGGTAGACACATCCCTTCCTTTGGTTAATCCCCTTCTCCTGGGCAGGTGAGAAACTTCCACTAGTCATTGTCTGCGTGCTGGTGTCTCTGCTTTTCACCACCTCTTCTCACCATGGTCCCCCCTCATGCCACTCCATGCTCCTGAGACTCTGCGCAATCCCCCCTTCCACCACAGCCCACATTTTTACTACTTTCCTCAAGACCCTACTCCCTACCGCTTCCCCGGAAGCCCCACTCTCATGCCACCTCTGCCCCCAGAAACCTGTACCCGTTGGCTCCTCTCCTCCCCTTGCCCTCTGGCGCTCACCCCTACAGCCAGGGAAAGGTGTGAGGGGAGTACACCTCCCCATTTTAAAAGCAACTGCTGCACGACCCACTGCCCCCTCATTGTTCCAGGGGGTATGTGAAGAGATTATTGTGTATTGGGGTTGTTGATATAGATCTTGTTGTTATAGTACCTGAGTTAGGTCACTAAGGGTCAGTCCAGCTGGGTTGGGCTGCTTCTAGTTAATTCTTTATTATGAAATAAATGGACACTTGCAACTGCTCAGGATCTCTGTGTCTCCAGTGATTCTTCCTCAATTGTGGAACTCCACATGATATAACAAAGCGGCGATGAGGGTGGGATACCTGTGCTGCCTCCAGCAACAGAAGAAGTAGAAGTCAGTGTAAGAAACAAACCTTTTGCTGTTCTGGAAGATGGGGGTGAGAACCGACCGCAACACAGTATGTCGACACTACAGAGCTTTGTCGGAAAAACGGCCTGTGGTCTGGCAGGACAAAAAGGAAAATCTGCATCCCATGGAGCAGACTTCCGATGACCAAGGTTACACTCCGTCTGAAGAAGAAGGGCCCTCCTATGTTTTGTCTTTGCCGGGAGCTCCTTTGAATACGGGGTAACCCCATTGTTGGGTGGCAAACCTGTACGCATGGAAGTGGACACCAGTGCATAAGTTTCATTGGTGTCAGACACGAGGTATAAGAAAAAGCTAAAGCACCTTCTGCTTAAGGCAACAAAGATCGTTCTGAAGACGTATACAGGAGAAGCGGTACCCCTACAGAGCACTAGTGATGTTAAGGTGGAGTTCAATGGATAGACTGCTGAATTGCCACTGTTTGTAGTGAAAGGCCATTACCCAGCCTTAGCGGGGAGATCGTGGCGTAAGAAGAGCTCGCTGACGTGCACCGGATGACTAAAGCAGAAACAGGTCTGACCGATGTATTAATTAAAGAAACATGCTGCTGGTTTTGGAGAGGATCTGGAAAGAACGAGGGGAATCATTGTGAAGCTGAACATTAAACTCGGCAGCCAGCCAAAATATCTGAAGGCCAGAATGGTGCCATATGCCATCAGGCCAAAAGATGAAGCTGACCTGGAGCTCCTACATAGAAATGGAGTCCTAATATCGGATTTGAAGAAATTTTAAGGTAACTGTTAACCCAGTGTTGTGTGCATAGTAATTCCCCCTTCCCTGCGTCGATGACGTCTTTGCAGGCCAGGCTGGGAGACAAAAGTTCAGCAAGATTGATCTGAGTCAAGCATATTTACAGATGCACATTAAGGAGAAGTCCCAAGAGCTGTTGAGTATTGTGATACATAAAGGGAATCAAGGTCCCGTCCAGTTCTATGAGATAGGTACATCTCCATATATAAATTTGTCCCTAGCATTAGCCTGTACAGAGGCCCAGGAAATAAGCCAGCAATTGGTCGTTCAAATCATCTGGAAAGGTCTACAAGGAAATTTGCCTTTGGAAATAAGGAAACTGTTGAGGGAAAACATTACAGACAGGGAGAGACAATTAATGGCAGGGTGGAAGTTGGCAAATTTTCCCCTACACAAAGATGAAACGGTTCTCCAAGCATGTGAAATCACTATACAACCCAACCTAACTGGTAGTATCTATGCAGTGGTGTCTATGGGAAGTCAGCTCATGAAAAATTTAATTATTTATTCCACCGATCGCCATTCCTGGACATATTAAGAAAACCAACATTTAATGTGGAAAATCACTGCCACCTTTCATTCAGTGTGTGGCCCGTGAAAATTTGGGATGTGTGTGGATCAAAATTTATCAGAAAGGGACAAATGTTTCTATGATCATGAGAAGGGACTGTCATGATCATGAGAGATGACCAGCAGCCTGGGGAATAAGAGGTTAACTACACCTAAGACAGGTAGAGTCGGCCAATAGGAATGTAGGTAGGAATTTCAAACTGGTACCAAAGAATTGTTTGTTTTTTTCCTCCTCTGTCCCTGGGCAGTTTCTGTCCAGCTACTAAGGGGGACAGACATCTTGTCTACCTCCAAGAAAAGACTCTTCACTATGTGTAAGTAGGGTAAAGTTTAGATAAATCCATTAGGTTTTATTGTTTTATGGTTTGGGAATGGGAATCTGATGTCTGTGCATTTAAAAAAATGGGTTTTCCTCTCCTTTGCCACTAAAGTCTTGGCCCATGGGAGGGGGTCCCTTCATGAGTATATTAATTTGTGACTTTTCCATCTAGTCATTATGCTTGCTGTTACCCCAAAAATATTCTCACTGGAGACCATCTAAGATTACACTAATATGGGTTTATTTCCACTAGGTAAAACTAAAGAGGAGAAAGCAGCCACCAGAGGTTTAAAATAAAGAAGATAGAACTCTCTCTCTCTCTCTCTCTCTTTCTCTCTCTCTCTCTCACACACACACACACACTCACATACACACACACAGAGACAAGAAAGGAAGCACACACCCTTCCATTCATTCACTCCCATTCATTCCTGCCCTATGACACTCACACGCTGACACAGACATATGGGTTGCAGAAGGAGGAAAGGTATATGGATCCTGCAGGGTCTGTCTGCTCATCATAGATGGGGAAGCTGGTCAGGAGAGTCACTGGAGAGGAGCTTCTCAGCAGGATCAGAGGAAGGAAAAAGACAGAGTCTCACATGTGCTCCTTCTCTTTATGTAACCCTTCTGCCAGGCCGAGTTAATAGCAGCAAGGGCCGGGTTCAGTATCTAGGGGGTCTCCTCCCAAGGACATAATACAACACTGGCTCGAGCCCCCACCCAGTGACCTGGGAAATCTTACATACACTCCTGGGCACCTCAAAGAAGCAATTCTTCCCCTCTCGCAAGCACAGAGCCTCAGTATAGCAGCAAATCTTTAATAACATGAAGGAACCGACATCAGCATTAACTTGGGAAAACACCACAACTCGGATTCATAGACCAAACATGAGCAAAGACCCACCCCCCAGGCACGAATCACCCAACATCCCCAAAAGTCCAACACCCAAAGGGTCTCTTGGGTCCAGCAACCCAAAAATCTTCCAAAGTCCCAAAATCTGACACCCCCAAAGTGTCTGCCCCGGGTCAGATCCACCCCAGGGTTCAAAAGTTCACCCGGCAGGGTTTCACCATCCCAGCGTGGGTGGAATGGACGGGGAGGGTTGATACACCTGACATGGTCCTCCGCCGGCTCCGCCTCTCCGTAGGGTTCTGCTGCCGCCATCAATGCAAGTCGCTCCGCCACTCTCCACCTGCTGTCCCGTCAGCCACTCCAGCCGTCCCACAAACTGCTCTGCTCCGCCAGCCATCTCGGCCCATGCCCCTGGCCGCCAGCTGGTTGCTCCTGCAGCTGCTCCATGGCTGTCTGCTGCTGCTCCTACCGGCCACCCGCCACTCGTCCCCACCAGCCGCTCTGCTAGTAGCTCAGCAGTACAGTGTCAGGCTCCCCACAGCAACAGTGGGTTCAGCTCATAGCAGATGTCAGCTCTTCAGCAGTATAGCTCCAGGCTCCCCTCAGCACACAGTGATGTCAGCTCTTCAGCAAGTTCAGCTCACAGTGGAGGCGCCTCAGTGCTAGTGCACCATTAGCCCACAGTGACGTCAGCTCAGCAGCTTGCAGCTCGTCTCCCAGGCTACGTCTACATTGGCAAGATTTTGCGCAAAAACTTTTAACGCAAGAGTTTTTGCGTTAGGCTGTGTCTGCTTTTGCACAAAAACTTGCTGCCTGTCTACACAAGCAAGGTAGCTGAGAGTTAAAAAGATTACAAACTTGCAGTTTATAGTAAGTTTCTGAGAGGAACACAGATTCCAAAGTTTGACAAAGATCACAATAAGTTGCAGTTTAAAGCCTTAGACCTTACAGTTTGGTGTAGTATCAGAAAATCCAGGGCTACGTCTACACTGGCCCCTTTTCCGGAAGGGGCATGTAAATTTCAGCAATTGTCGTAGGGAAATCCGCGGGGGATTTAAATATCCCCCGCGGCATTTAAATAAAAATGTCCGCCGCTTTTTTCCGGCTTTTAAAAAAGCCGGAAAAGAGCGTCTACTTTGAAGTAGGAATAAGACCCTCCGGAAAAGGGCACTTTTTCCGGAGGATCGGGGCCAGTGTAGACGCTCTTTTCCGGCTTTTTTAAAAGCCAGAAAAAAGTGGCGGACATTTTTATTTAAATGCCGCGGGGGATATTTAAATCCCCCGCGGATTTCCCTACGACGATTGCTGAAATTTACATGCCCCTTCCGGAAAAGGGGCCAGTGTAGACGTAGCCCAGGTGTATAAATCAAGTAAGCTCAGGAAGAGGCAACACTTGCCACAGGAATATTGTGGTGCTCATAAAAGTTCTTTCTCTTTTCTTTTTATGAACCTGATCTTGGTTAATTTCTGTGTCCTGGTTTTTTACTTTTGGGGGCTGAGATTTCCCCAGGTTTCTTTATTATTACTCGAGTGGTGGCAACGGATTGTTTATCCCCAAAATCTAGGGTTTTAAGATTTTGGGGAGAAGCTTTATACCAAAGCCGGGAAAGATAAGGTTTTGAGGAACTTTTGCGGGCCCCACTTCTGCATTTATCATGCCAGAGTGGGGGAAAAGCATTGACACGGTGGCATAGCTGTGGAATTATTTTGAGAACCCAGGATTTTTAAAAGGACACAGGTTTTGAGTTGCAAGCTTTGCAGTTTTTTTCTCTTGCTCTCTTTTCTTTTCTTTTGTTTACTGTGCTGCCTTGGGGAGAGGCAGACAGAAGGTGAAGCTTAAGTCAGACACAGACCATCCTACCCAAAAGGTTTATTTTATTGTAGCTTTTGGGATAACTGGATAGCTAGGCTAGTTAAAGCATGATGTCCAGCTCTAGGGCAGATTCATACCCCCAAGGAGAGGGTAGAAGCAAGGTATAGCAGCCCTCCTCTCCCCTCACCAATGCCTTCTATGTGGGAAGCTGCCCTTAAGGTAGCTGACAGACCTCTAACTGAGAAGGTGATGGAGTTTCTCTGACAGATACAGGCCGAAGAGAAGAGCGCCCAACAAGAACATCTGGTGAGGCTAGCTAAAATAGAGACAGAGGAGAAGCGTGCCCAACAAGAACATCTGGCGAGGCTAGCTAAAATAGAGACAGAGGAGAAGCGCGCCCAACAAGAACATCTGGCGAGGCTAGCACAAATAGAAGCAGGAAAACAAGCAAGACTAGCAGCAATAGAAGCGGAAGTAGAGCAGAAGCGTGAGCGACGAGAGGCCAAGAGAAGGCAAGCAGAAGCGGAAGCACAGGCGAGGCTTGCTAAAGTGAAGGCCACAATCGAAATGGTGAAAGCTAAGAATCCGGACGTTCCAACCAACCACCCTACTCCCGTGAATGTTCCAGTCACTGTTCAATATCCCAGGAAACTCCAGCCCCAGGGAGTGGAAGACCGACAGAGACTGAATCCTCCCCGGAGTTCAGTGTATAGCGGTGTGGGTATGGGGTGTGATTATAGCGTGGCTACTATGTGTGATCGGGCTGATACCTTAACCCAGCCCCGGACCATGTATATGAGTGTGAATCTTCTGTGCTGCCTGTAGCTAACAGGGAGGTTTGTGAAAGGGGTGAGTGTGATCCTGAGACGTTCTCTGTGGCTGGTCAATCCTATTGGGAGCCAGGTTTCCTGGAGGGAGAGAGCTGTGTGGCTGTACGTATGATTTCTGCTTGTGTGCCTGAAGCCTCAGAGGTGAGGCTGGAATCAGACACAGGGCAGGAAGAGCCCAGTAAGCAGGAAGTCTGGAGTGGCTGGCCAGAGTGAAGTTTTAGCTGAGGGAAAAGATCAAGTTCTGGAGAGGGATGAGTTGTTGGCTGGTGAGCAGGGCCGGACTAAGGGATGGTCGAGCTGGGCAGCTGCCCACCTATTGGGGGGCGTCTGATGGCAGGTGCAAGGGCGCACGGCATCCCTTATAGCTGCCCTCAGGCGCCGTGTGACCGGCTCCGAGGCAGCGTCAGCCATCCCCATCCCCGCAGCACCGGCCAGCAGCGCCCTCCCCCCCACCGCCCTGTGCGGCCTGGCGTGGCCCACCCCTAGCTGCATACCAGCAGCGCCCTTCCCCCCATGGCCACGGGGCCCTGCATGTGCCGTGCGCCCGCGGGTGGCGCCGTGTGCCCGGGCCCGGGACGCCAAAATGGCTCGGCCTGGCCCTGCTGGGGAGGTTTGTAAAACCAAATTTGCACGAAATGAAAGTGATTTGTTTGAGGGAGCTCAGTGTGTGGACCCTGGCAGTGTGGCTGCTGGGAGGGGCAGCAGACCTGAGGGGGAAGGGTTTCTTCCCAGCTCTCTGTCTGCAGGAGGTGCCCATCAGCCTGGAATGGCTGAGGAGAGAGCTGTGGGCCCACATTCAGCTCTGGGGACAGCTAAAGCTGAGCAAGGGGAGGCCCCTAAGAAGTGTCACTGTGCAATGTGCGTGATTTTCTGCAAGGGCCCTGGAAACGGTTAAGAAATGTACCCAGGACACACTGTATGTTTGTCACGTTATTGGATTGTGAGGGGAGCAGCCGGGTCACTGCTGCACCCATAGAGGGGGGGGTGTTCGCCCCAAAAGTGGTACAAAGGGGGCCATGTGAGGGGTCACACAAAAACTAACTTTCTTCTGATTCTGTATCTCCTCTTCATATATCTGTATAATGTCTGTGTGTGGAGTTCAGAATCTATAATCTGTATGGAGACTGGAAGTCTCTCTGAATGTGGTTGAGCATTGGGCAGAGCCCAGCCTAAGGACATGCTAATTAGCAAGGTCCTGTGGGACAACAGCACTCAATGGGCCAAGGACACACCTCGGGAATGGTGACCGACACCTAAGGGCTACCAGCAGGGAACACAGTGATAGGCTGCTGGCCAGGTGACTTGCTGCAGCCAAGAAGAGACCAGGAAGGATGTATAACGAGGCCATGTGGCTGACTCCATCTTGGTACTCAGCTCAGCACTTCATCCCAGAGGCAGCAATGTAGGGATCGAAGGGCCTGGAAAGACCTGTGGACCTATCCTGATCCTAGGATGCGCAACAAGGACTTTTAAGCCAGCAGCTGTAACATCTCTGCTAGAGGCTGCATCGAGAACTGGGAGATTCGATGCATGTAATGTATGATACTTTGACAGCCTCACTCTCATGCTTTCTTGTAGCAATAAACCTTTAAATTGTAGATTCTAAAGGACTGGCTCAGCGTGATGTGTGGGTAAGGTCGAAAGGGTAATTTGAGCAGGGATCTGTGGCTGGTTTCTTGGAACCGGACAGAACTTGTTTGGGGTAGGTGAGATTGGGTTCCAAGACCCCCCACCTGTGTATGAGGCCCAGAGCCATCTTGGGCATGGATATTGCTGGAGTGCCGGAGGGGTTTTGCTCGTGAGGCTTCAGGCCGGCAGCTGAAGCGCTCTGTGGGACTGGTTTGTGGCCTGTTTGGGAAGGCCTCCAGTTGGGGGGCTAGAAAGAGCCCCAAATTCGAACAATTCGCCCTGAGCGGACGCCCTCAGTGGTGTCCAGACCCGGCCTGGTCCGACACAATGTTAAAAAACTGTCAATACTGACATTTCACTGTTGATACCTGTAACTGAGATTGGAGCTTCTCACCTGAGAAGGGGCATCCCAGGATTGGTGTGCTCTGTGGAAGTGGGAAACCGAGGCACGACTACATTTTGTATACATGCCTAAGGCCAAAGATGCCTATATTATGGGGAATGAGGATTCATACATTGTACCAGTGTGAATTGGATTTCAGACCATTGCCAAAGCTGGCGTAGATAAATTTAATTTGTTTAGCTCTGAGCAAGGGTGTTGCTGTAATCACGAATGGGTGTTGGATCCAAATGTTGTGCAAAGGGGTCCATGAAAGGGGTCTACTGAAAGCTTGTACTCTGTGGATTCTATGTATGATACTTGTGTACTTCTGTGATGGCTGTATGTGAAGTTAAGGAACGGACTCTCTTCTTGTGTGTTAAAATGTTTCTGTCTGGAGGGACTAATTGGGCGTGGACTGCCTACTGTGAAGCGTGCTTATTCAGCAAATGGCTGTGCTAAGTAGCACTGCCTCATGAACAATGACCCGAGACCTGCATCTGGAAAAATGCAAACCAGCTTGCATGGGACTGCTTGGATGGGACCAGCTCCAGTTGGGAGACACAAGGAGCACTGAAGGGCCCTCGGAGGCTGATGCTAAGGACTGTTAAGGGAGCAATTTGTACTGTCTTTGCTAACCGCCCGCAGCACGTACTCGGTTATCGATGTATGACAAGTGTTCGCATTAACAACCTTACTCTCCACTTTTTCTTTCTTTTATTAATGTCCCTTTGGAGTTTGGATTCTAAAGAACTGGTCCAGCGTGCCCTTGTGGGTCAGATCTACAGTGAAACCTGGCCTGGAATGTGGCTGAGTCCTTTGGCCCAGGAGGATCTGTCTGGAGTTGGTGAGTGTGGGTTTTCTAACCTCTCACCTGTGTGTGAGGCCTAAGTCTGATGGTGGCACAGGGAAGGTGGGGTGTGTCACATTACTGGATTTTAAAGGGAGAAGTTAGATCACTGTTGCACCCATGGGGGTGTAAGTGCCCCACACGTCTGTACAAAGGGGGCCATGTGAGGTGTCACATGAAAGCTTGTGTTCTACTGATTCTGTACGTGCTGTTCATGTACTTGTGTAATGTCTCTACGTGGAGTTATTATTATGTACTCTCTGTTGATGCTGGAAGGCAGATTCTCTGTCTGAGGCAGAGCAATGGGCAAGGAATGCTCAGCCAATGGCTGTGCTAATTAGCAAGGAGACAATTAAGCTCTAGGGCCAGTACACACCTGAGGAAAGTGACTGATACTTGCAAACCAGCCAGAGCCAGAGGGCTGCCAGCATGGGACACAGGGATAGGTTGTTGGACCACGGGACCTGCACTGACCTCTTCTGGCCAGGAAGATGCCAGGGGAGGTAGATAAGTGCCATATGGCACCCTCCATATGGTCTTCAGAAGCTTTATTCCAAAGCCTGGAAAGATAAGGTTTTGGGGTACTTTTGCGGGCCCCCACTTCTGCATTTATGGGGAAAATCCTTGACAAAGACATAGGGACCCAACGATGGATGTTTGCTATATCAGGCGCGTACACAGAGGGGGGGCGGGTGAGAAGGGTGCAAACGCATCCTCCCATGGTTCCCCAAGGAAGCGTGCTCTGGCTGGCCAAGGGAAGGCAGGAGTTTCACACTGCCCGAGCCTCCCTCCCCTGTGATCTGGTTGGCCAAGGGAAGGCCAGGGCTGATTTCCCCGGCTCCCCCAGGAGAGAGGCCGGGGCTGGGCTTCACAGGTGGTCGGTGATGGTTAGGGTGGGGAAGGAAGCCCCACCCCCGTCCCCACCTCTTTTTCTAGGCCCCGCCCTTCTCCGCCCCTGTGAGGCAGGGCAGTGCACCGTGTATGTGCTCCCTCTTTCCAACCACAGGCAAGGGAGGGGAGTGGGTGCGCGCTCGCCGCAGCCTCCCCAGCCCCAGTGGAAGGTGCTCCAAGTCACATGACCAGGCAACACCAGCCCAGCCTTGGAGCACCGGGGCAGGGAGGAGTCAGGGTGTGCAGCACCGCCCAGCCTGGCCCAGTCTCTCCAGCCCCAGAGCACTGGGAGGGTGAGTCCGGGGAGGGGGGGCAGGAACACTCTGCCCCCGGATCACCTCAGGCAGCTTACTTGGGGGAGCATGGGGGAGAGGTGCGTTTGCTCCCTAATGCTCCACATTTACAAAGAAAGCCTACACCCAGCAATGCCTGCCTGCTGCTGCCAGGGAACCCATCCCAGAGCTTCCCCATCCTCCTAGGGAAATCGTTTTTCCAACCTAGATCTCCCCCACTGCAGCTTAGAGTTGGAAAATTTTTCCTTCGCTCTTAGACTAGGTTTCACAACCTCGTAAAACATCAAAACCAAAACTTAATGATTCAAAATGCCAACGCTGCCCTGAAGCATGGGTTCTTTTCCTTTGCAAAACATTTTATGAAGCCAAAGGAGGCAGGGTTATAGGAATAAAATTCTTTTATTGTAGACCTGCAACGTTTCATCATGAGCAAAACCTTTTTTTTTTTTTTTTTTTTAAGCATTCTCACTTTGTTGGAGATTAAAGATGTCAGCTTTTCATTCCCATTCACAATGGAGATCCTTTCCGCCGCCAATCCCCACCCCCACACAAACATAGGCTGTGTCTAGACTGGCATGATTTTGCGCAAAAGCGTCCGTGCCAGTGTAGATGCTCTTTTGCACAAATACTTTTAACAAAAAACTTGCCAGTATAGACTCAGGCATAATGTGTGAATTTCTCATGGAACGGGAGCCTCGTTTTCCAGCCAGCTCCGGCTTGTAGGAGCACACGCTGCCTCCCTGTCGATCTCTTTCGTGTCACAGTTTCTTTTTTGGGTTCAGTCTGTGCTTTTCCCACCCTTGCTGCTGGTATCTCTGGCTAGGTCTAGACTGCAGGCTTCTTTTGGAATAAGCTTTTCTGGGAGAGAACTTCTAGTAAAACTTCTTTCGAAAGAGAGCGTCCACATGGATTGTAATAGAGATGTAGCCTTGTTAGTCTGATCTTGCTGAAACAAAAGACAGGACTATGCAGCACTTTAAAGACTAACAAGATAGTTTATTAGGTGATGAGCTTTCGAGTGCCAGATTCTGGAAGAGAATTGGCATGACCATATATACCAAAGGGATACAACGGAAAATATGAAAAAAAAGTGAACACATTATAAAAGTGACAAATCAGATTTAGAACAGAAGGGCGTGGGGGAGGGGGAAGGCTTGTATCTATGAGATAATGATACTAGGGGTGATCATTGGGGAAGCTATCTTTGTAATGGCTAAGATAATTAGCATCTTTGTTAAGGCCCATTCGTAAAGTGTCAAATTTAAGCATGAATGGGATAGACGCTCTCGCATTTCAGTTGTGATGACTGTGGACAGAGGGGCGACCAGGGCACCAGTGCTTTTTCCTGGAGGCCTCTTCTTTCTAAAAAATGCTCTCTTCCGCGTCCACACGTGCCTTTTCCCGAAAAAGCTCATAGACTGAGGTTTACCGCTGTTGGAAAAAACCCTCCGTTCTTTCAACTTTCTGTCGAAAGAATTCACTCGCAATCTGGACGTCAAGTGTTTTTTTTCCAGAAAAACTCTGCAGCGTAGACAGACTCTCTGATGCACAATTTCAAGGAAGGCAAGTTGGAGCCCCCTGAAAATTGTGAGACTGGCTTTCAATATCATAAGGTTAAAAAAAACAAAAGAAAGCTTTTTGGGATTGTTTATTCGCTGGCTTTGATGCTCTGTGGATCAATTTCAGTTTTCTTTCTCCGAACCCCAGGTCTAGAGTGTGATTGTTTTTATAGAATCATAGAACCATAGAGCTGGAAGAGACCTCAGAAGGTCATCAAGTCCAGCCCCCTGCTCTAGGCAGGACCAATGCCACAAAAGCTCAGAGTGTCATGAGATTCGCGCCTCCAGGAGGGTGAGTGAGGCTTTATGAAGTGAGACTTCTCAGAAAATCATATGAAGTTTGGGTGATGGAGTCTCTCCTGATCAGGTTTGACACTGAGACACAGGGGGATGTGAATGGCTTTAGATAAATTCATCCGTCTAGGAACAAAGAAAGTCGGCCGGACTCAGAGGGCGGGGCACTCTATCCGGACAAGCAGCGACTCCCAGAACAATTTGGGGGCTGTGGTGGAATATCAGCTGAACACGAACTTAGAGATTCATAGAGCTAGAAGAGACCTCAGAAGGCCATCAAGTCCAGCCCCCTGCCCTAGGCAGGACCAATCCCAGCTCCTTATTTATACTATCGGCTCCGCAGCTCAGTCACTGTAGCTCTGTTTCAGTCGCACAATAAAGCTTCCGTGAGATTTCAGACTTTAGGACTTCAGAGCTGGTATAGCCACTTCCCCCACCCGCACCAATGCAAGAGATCTGTGTGCTACTCGTGGCATTTTAAAACCCGTCTCTGAGGCCGGAAACTATTTTGAAACGCGATGTAAGGAGCTCCTGATTTAACAAATTCCAACTCGCGTCTCCTCACCACGGGGAAGCATCGAAATGAGTCCGAGGCAGGCTGCCTTAATGGAGATGGGCTGCCTCAGACTTAACGCCCCAGAAACCCTCTGGGGAGGTGCGGGAGTACTCCTGGAGGCCAATACTTTTGAATCAGTGGCACCAGCGCATCCACATTACCGTTATTTCGAAATTACTATTTCCAAGTTACTGTTACTCCTGATGAAACCAGGAGTACTGAGTTTGAATTCCGCAGCCAGTTATTTCAAAATAACAGGGCTCTTAGTGTGGGCGAATCACTTAGGAATTCGAACATGGGGGCAGTTATTTCAAAATAAGGTCCTAGTGTACACCAGGACCAAACGTTTAATCCACTCTTTTCACCTGGAAACCCACCTCACAGTTGTGGTGAGTACAACTGTTTTGTGGTTGTCCAGCCAATCCCGAGATTCTAAAGCAAATCTCTTGATTTTTAAAGTCGGCCTTTGGATTTCTGAACTGCTCCTGTTCACTCCAGGCTGATTCAGGGCTTTTATGGTTTTGGGAAACCAGTTGAGAGAATTTCAAGCTGATCTTGTGTTTTCTAAACCAATCTCACAATCTCCAGGCTGATTCGGGCTTTTTATGCCACTTGCACATTTTTCATCCAGTTGCTGGATTGTGTCAGGTCTGTGTTGTAACTGCTGGCTGCTTTGGATTGGCCGCTCCTCAATACCCCCAGTGCAGTGCTGCCCGAGCAATCTCTCCACACTCCACTCAGTATCCCCCCGGTGCTGTGGTGAGATGAGGAGAGGCATGGCGGGGGCGTGGGGAGGGGCCTGGTGGGTTACTGTGGCAGGCGTGATGTGCTGTGAATCCTCAGTCCTATTCGGTGGACCTGTCCCTTATGGTGTCCCTCACCCACTGGACGGCTTTGCAGACATTGGCGTAGACCCCAGGATATCCCCGCTGGGCACAGACGGCTGTTCCCCAGGAGACCACGCCCTGCAGCATCCCATTGCAGACCAGTGGGCCTCCAGAATCACCCTGCAAAGAAACACGGAGGTATCAGCAAACACAGCCACACCCCAGTGCGTGTGCACAGCGAGCAGAGCCCGGCCCCTCCAGCAGGGGGCAGTAGACACACACACACACACACACACACACACACACACACACACACACACAGAGCTCCCATCCCCTCCAGCAGGGGGCAGTAGACACACACGCACGCACGCGCACGCACACACACACACACACACACAGAGCTGCCATCTCCTCCAGCAGGGGGTGACACAGACACTCAGACACATACACACACACAGACACACAACAGGCCCATCCCCTCCAGCAGAGGGTGACAGCCAGACAGACATACCACATGGGGCAGCAGGGACATACAGACAGGAAGGGTGTAAAGAGCAGAAATGGGGTCAGGTGAACTCAGTTTTCTCCACCAGTGCTGGGGGTCAGGGCAGGCCAAAGAAGTGACTGGAGCATTTAGGCCTTGGTGCAGCTGGGGGGCAGACTGGCTGCTCTTCCAGGGGGCAAGTGGGAGGGCTGGTGATTTGGAGGTTGCCGGGGATAGGACAGTACCGAGCCCTATGGGCTCCGACACCCGGCACCTGCCCCGATCTCCAAGGTTGCCCCTTACCCGGCATGAGCTTCTCCCGCCCTGTTCCACACCAGCGCAGAGCATGTTCTCTGTGATCAAGTCTTTGTAACTCTCCTTGCAGCTGTCCTGGCTGACGCTGTAGATATCTGCGCACTGTAAGATGGGGGTGAACTTCACTGGGCAATGACAGGAAAACACGCTTGTGAGGAGGGTGCAAGAGACTTAACCTTTGTGTAAGGCCCTCAACTGGCATAGATCCACTGACCCCAATGGAACGATGGCTGATTGAGCCCAGCTCAGGATCTGGTCCCACTGACCCCACTAAACTTACGGCCCATTGACCCCAGCTGGGATCTGGCCCATTGACTGCAATGGAGCTACAGCCCAGCTGGGATCTCTCACACTGACTCCAGTGCAGCTACAGCCCATTGACCCAGCTGGGATCTGCCCATATTCCTTTTCTAAAACAAGAGATATTTGACTAACAGAAAAGCCAGAAAAAACCCTCATTTCAGGTCAAACGAGTCGTTATTTTGGGACACCAAATGTGGCGATATTTTAGTTTTCCTTGTGACCAGAAGCATGTCTGTGACATTTTAAAACCAACGAGTAGTCCTGTGGTACATTAGAGACATCCAAAAATGCACAGTGTCATGACTTTCAGTAGGTTAAACCCAAAGAAGTGGGTTTTTAAGTTACAGGCTAACATGAGACTTCATAATGTTTTAAAATTGCTCTGAAATCAAAAGGAAATGAAATTTCCAAAGAAAATTTATCAAATAGAAAAAGATACCATTGTGTCTCCGTGTTTTCAAAAGGAAAAGTTTTCGTGTGTGCGTGTGTGCGTGTGTGTGTGTTTTAGAAACAAATGAGATATACAGTCATCCTGGAGTACAAGATATATCGGAAAGATAGAACAGGTTGTGCTGGTGGAAGAGTGGCACTATATATGAAAGAAAATGTAGAATCAAATGAAGAAAGAATCTTAAAGGACCTTCGATGTTCCATAGAAAGTCTATGGGTAGTAATTCCATGCTCCAATACTAAAAATATAAAGGAAGAGATATATTTTAGACCATCTGAGCAGGACAGTGATAGTGATGAAATGCTGAGGGAGATTACAGAGGCTAGCAAAATAAAAAACTCGGTTACAGTGAGGGATTTAATCTATCCTTATATTGAGTGGATCCACATCACCTCAGGATGGGATGCAGAGGTAAAATTTGCAGATGATACCAAACCACCCAAGATAGTTAAGATCAAAGCAGACTGTGAAGAGCTTCAAAAAGATCGCAGCAAACTAAGTGATTAGGCAATAAAATAGCAAATGAAATTAAATGTTGATCAATGTATAGTTATGCATATTAGAAAAAATAATCCCAACTACACGTACAATATGATGGGGACTAATTTAGCTACAACTACTCAAGAGAGAGATCTTGGAATCCTTGTGGATAGTTCTTTGAAAATATCCACTCAGTGTGCAGCGGCAGTCAAAAAAGGAAACAGAATGTTAGTAATAATGAAAAAGGGGATAGAGAGTAAGAGAGAAAATATCTTATTGCCTTTGTATAAAACCATAGTACGCCCACATCTTGAATACTGCGTACAGATGTGGTTGCCTCATCTCATTTCTTGACTCAGTGCACAGTCAACCTGCGGAACTCCTTGCCATAGGATGCGGTGAAGGCTAGAACTTTCACAGGGTTCAAAAAAGAGCTAGATAGATTCGTGGAGGATAGGTCCATCAATGGCTATTAGCTGGGTAGCCAAACCCTGGCGAGAGCTACTCGCCAGCCCTGCGCTGCGCATGCGCAAGACTGGCACTGTGCACGCGCAAAGCGCTGGTGAATGGGGCTCACGGCGCGACCACCTGAAATCTACTTGCCATGGACGTGTAGATTCAGCGATTTGTCGAGCCCTGGCTATTAGCCAGCATGGGTAGGAATGGTGTCCCTGGCCTCTGTTTCTCTGGAGGTGGGTGACAGGGGAGGGATCATGTGAGGATTACCTGGGGTGACCCCTCCTTCTGGGGCATCTGGCATTGGCCACTGTGGGCAGACAGTACACTGGGCTAGATGGACCTTTGGTCTGACCCTGTCTGGCCGTTCTTATGTTCTTATATTCTTGTGAGATCTCCCTGGATGTTGGTGTTGTCGAAGCTGCATTTTGCAGCAACAATTGTTTCGAGTTGAAAAATTTCCGCTGTGAGAAGCCAAAGACTGTTGACAACCCGTTAGCAAGGTCTCCCTAACGATCATCAACCCCCTTCCCGACGCTGAGCCCAACCTCAATCCTTCCCTTCCACTTCCCAAGGCTCCTTACGTTGCGGGGTCGTGACGGTGCCCCATCCTGACACAGTGCACTTTGTTCCAGGCGCAGGACACTGGGTCGCCAGGCCGATTGTTTTCACGTTGTTGTTGAGTTCAGCCGGTTCATCCAACTCCAGGAGCATGAAGTCGTTGTCCTTAAGGCCGCTATTATACCCCGGGTGCACGATGACATTTTTAACTCCTCGAATCTGTTCTGTGCCTTCGTACGTCTGCAGGTCATAATCCCCCAGAAGCACCTGCACTGACCTGCATAGAGACAGGGCAAAGGAGGAGATCAAGGGGAGGCGAGTCAAAGCTCGTGGCACGCAAGCAAGAAGTGTTGGGCCACGAGTGGATTTTCTGGGACAGAGGTGACCTCTGATACCTGGCCAACTTGGGCCCTGTATGGCTCAGTTTGACTCCATATGCATCTAGTTTTTTCTTGGCACACACTTCGCCTTCACCGAACTGAGCAGAGTCATGGGGAAGGGTGGGTATGGGGCAGGCCACAGACACAAAAATACAAGTATTGTTTACTTTATACGCAAGTTTCACCCTATTCAGATGCATGTATCCTCCATTTTCATAGTATCGTGCGCTGTAGAGTTGGTCCAGTTATTTTCAGGTCCAATGGCTGGATATAAGCCACTTTGCTCTCCTGCCACATGTATGCAGTATACTTTGTTCGTTGTTCCCCGGTCTGAATAATCCCCTTCCTTAAATTCTTAGCCACTGTTGCTGACACTGTTCATTTTTGTGCCCGGTTTTACCCAGCTGAAATAACCTCGAAATAAGCTACGTAATTTGTGTAGCGCAAATTACATAGTTTTTTTTGAGATAAGGGTGCTGTATAGCTTCATCCTGAGTTAGGCTAAACAAGTTAATAATAATGATGATGATTTACAATATTCAATTAAATTAAAACTTACTAATTATATGTTTAAAAATTTCAGTATCTTATATCAACATTTTCAAACATGCTACGGTTTGCATTTGAGCCTTTTTCTTTCCGAGTGCCCTCTTTATTCATTTTAAGAACATTTTCGCAACAACCAAAACCAACTTTTCTCCCCTGACATTCGGAATCACTGGAAAATTTGAAACTCTTTGACCCAGATTTACTCTTTGCCATTCTCAGTGCTACCGCTTGGAGGTATAACTTGGGATGATGAGTGACCACAGTTCATCGGACGAGGCAAAAGTAAAAGAAACCATGGATAGGGGGTCCCATGAATAGGGGGAGCTGAGGGCCAGTGTGAAAAGCCAGGGCATGTTTTTCAGGTGGGGGGTAGGGTTTCATACAGAAGGCAGACCTTCTATAGTGGGACGATTCCAATATTCCTGGGACTCCTGGTCACCCCAGCCAAAAGCCAGGGGCAAAGGATCCACGATCAGCGGTGTATTCATGAAAGATGAGACCGTATGCCACCAAGCTCCCCACCTCCACCCATGCAGCTTCTTCCACGAGCCTGGTGTCCACCCCATGCAGGTGGTGGCCCGTGGCTCGGGGCTTCCTTTCTCCTCCCCCCACATGGTGTTCGGGGTCTTCTTGCACATCGCAGCAGAGTTGCTGAGGTTGGAAGCTCCTCTCTGGCCCAGTCTGGCAGGAAGGAGCCCTCACTAGCTGCTGGCTGAGAGAAGCAGGGGGACGCAGAGTGAGGGGGTGGGCAAGGAGAAGCCATACCATGGAAAGGAGAGAACAGCCCAGATACGAACCCGCAGTGACGGGCAGGCCCTTTCTCAGGCAAACCAGCCCACACGGTTGAGTACGTCCTGAATTTGTGGGGCATTTTGTCATTACCAAAGCAGCCGTTTTCATCCAAAATCAGGAATTCCGTCCCTAGGCTTACATGAACTACCCGGCTGCATAAGGCTCCTGAAAAACCGGCCCTTTCACAAGGTGCTGGCCAGACGGGAAGTAAACTGCCTTGTGGGGCGTTACCCCAGGAGCAAACGCATTTGAAATAGAGCTACATGGACAATGTCCGTAACCCCAGATACCAAAAGGTACCTGCATGTACACATAGTTAGAAAAGTGTGTGTTTTCCATAGACGCCTCACATGGCACATTGCGTCCAAGCAACAAATAGTCCTGTGGCACCTTAAGGACTCACACACTAATTTGGGCATGAGCCTTTCCAAGGCTTCTGCCCAAGTAAATTTGTGAATCCTTAAGATGCCACGGGATTCCTCGTTGTTTTTGCTGACACAGACTTCTAACGCTCCTCCTCTGAAAATTGTCGGTGAGCCCAAGCCTAGAGCCCCGAATGGAGAGGGGATGTGGGCAGCGCCGGGGAATACTTGATGAAAGTGTAAGCCCAGGAATGAATATGTGGTGTCTGGCTGAAAGGGAACTGTTCTCAAAATGCAGGTGACCTTTCTAGTGCTCTGTAAACACAGCAGGTCCTGAAGATAGCTCTGTCCTTCACACTCTCCCCTCCCCTCTGGCCTGAATTCTATGAGGGTACCTCTAGACTGCAGCGCTATTTTGGGATACTGGAAGAATCCCGAAATAGCAATTCCATGTCTTTCAATGCACCAGTTATTTCAAAATCTATTACAAAATAGTGGTTACGCTATTCCGCTCCACGAGGGTTAGTGCCGTATTTTGAAAACCAGGAGGATGCTCCAAGGACTGACACTTGCAAGTGCCGGGGGCAAGTTTCCTGCTGTCCATACCACTGGGGAGAGCCATATTGGCCTGCCACCTCCAGGCTGGGCAGCCACATCTAAGGGAGAAGAGAAGAGCCACAAAATGGTGCGAGGGCTGAAAAAACGGGAGGGTGAGGCTGGGATTTGGGGGGGAGAGGGCAGAGGGAGACGTGGGCACAGACGGAGGACCCCAAGGAGAATATAAGAACTGGGGACATGGCCTCACCATCCCTCCCCGCACCTCTGCGTCGACTTACCTGATGTCTTTGCTGCAGTGCGCGGCAGTCATCACCCACTTCCTGTCTACCAGGCTCCCGCCACAGTAGATGCGGTCGTCTATCACGAGAGCCACTTGGAAGGGCCGAGAGCCGAGGTCGCAATCATTCCCCCCAATAAGCGAGTTTCCCCTTCTCTGTAAGGCTGCTGTGGAGAGAGGTTCACGTCAACCAGCAACCAGCCAGCGCCGGGGCGAGCATCAGCCACTCAGGGCCGATGTATCCATCAGGCACAGTCGGCACAGTGCCTAGGGCCCACAATACTTTTAGGGGCCAACGAAAATGTTTTAATTTCTTTTAAAATCAGAAGCAAAAAAATGAAACTTTTAGGGCCCACGAAAATCTATTAAATTGTTCCTAAAACAGAAAAGGGGCCTAACAAAGGCAAAAGTGTCTAGGGCCCACGAAGGTCAAAATGCGGCCCTGCAGCCAGGGCTGTATGAATTGACTGGTGGCAGAAGGGCCGTGAGGTGCTATGAGCTGCCACTCTTGTACAGCCGTGCAGAGCACGAGGAAACCTGAGGCCGTCCCAGGTAAGGTGTCTCCAGCAGAGACAGGCCACATAGGCCACACGGGGTGGAGGATGGTCCAACACCCCCCATTTCTGTGTAGCTTGCCATGGGGCAGGGAGAGCGGCTCTGTCTTTCTCCTGATGTGCCTGCCCCTGGCCCGCTCGGCCCTGCAGCAGAAAGGACACGGGGCAGCCGCCCACCATGCAGCCCCATCAGCCAGGCCGCGTGGTTGCTGTCGGAGCTGGAACCAAGGCCCTGGTGAGGCTCCCCCAGCAGGGACAGCCTCACCGCGGCCCGGCTGCAGCCACAGCACACAGGGCAGTCTGCAGCGCCAATCGCCGGGGGAGGGAGAAGACTTGTTAGCGGGCACAAAGGCGCACACCTTTTAGGGAACGGAGCTCCCCAGTGGGCGCACCTTATAGGGAAGTGCCTCAGTGGGCAGGGCTCATTAGCAGCTGGGGGTGTGGCCTGGCAGGGGTTCATGGCCCCCCACCGCTCTGTGGACCAGTGAGTCAGGAAAGCGCCTTTTGCTGTTCCCAAGAAAAAGCCCCCAGAGCTGATCAAATGATCGGTCTCCGGAAATCACCGTTAGCACAGGCTCAGCACTGCCCAGAGTCGGTCACCGAGTGGCGTTTCTCGGCTTTGCCGCAATACAAATAATTGAAACTTTTTTCTTCCTATTGGAAAATGCCATTTGGCTGAAGCTGAAAGTGTTTGGAAATGAGCTGGTAGCCAGGTGACTTCTTTTATCAGATCCAAACAAAACAACCTCTGTGGGCCGGGCTCCACAATCAAACTACAGCTCCCAGGATGCCTCAAAGCCCGGGACTCCCATGATGCACTGGCTTCTCCTTATCTAGTGGTGCCTGGTGAGTCATGGGATGTGTATCTGACATTACTGGAAAAATGCCATTTTTTTTTTTTAAATAGTTCTATACGCATGTTTTTTTTCTTAAAAGAATTAGCGTCCTATTCGAAATGGCGCTCTGCTCTGTATGTTTTGACAAAAGCTTTGCATGTAAAGACATTGAAATCTCAGAGAAGCAGATTTTCCTCCCCAAAAAACATTCCAGTTTGTGGGAAATTTCAAAATTCTTCCCTTCTGTCCTGACGCAGGACGAAAACCCCTTGTGAAATCAGGGCTCCCGACCGGTCCCACAAGCAATGGAGGCTCATCAGTAACGAGGCCTGTCTATGTTGATTCCCTTTTGTGACCTGTGGAACCGATTTAGGCTCTTCCTGGAGCTTTGCGATTCCTGAAAAGCAACTTCTCTTGTGCCATGTCTGAGACACTCCTGTAGGGCCTGTGGCGAAACTGCAGAACCCTCCCACCCCGCCCAACGGTGGCGTCTTGCCAGGCTCTTCCCTACCTGCTGCTGCCCCGGCGACCAGCATGGCGAGGATCAGGAGCTGCATGGTGGCCGTGGCGATGGGAACAGTCGTCGACGTCGCTGGTTTACTGCAGGGAGAGAGCGACAGGGAATCGTTGGCCGGGGGTGTCTTGAGGAGGACGGGTGACACACAGGTATGGGGCTCGCCTAGGAGTCAGGAGTGAGCAAGCTGTTTCCCTGCCCCGCAGCTACCCTGCCTGTACCGTAGGGCGATAGCAGAGCCACACATGGATTTACACACTGGGAAAACAGGTTCAGGGGCCTGTGTCCCCCAACTCGGTTCCATCGACCACAAGGCTTCCCCAGGGGCACGTTCCATGGAAACATCTGATCTGTTGTGGGAGGAGGGATGAAATCTTAAGCCAGCCGGCAAAGATCTCGATGAGCTGGCCTGAGCCCACCCCTCTCCTCCTAGTTCCCCTTCTCATGCGTTGCCGCAGTTTCAGAGCCCCCACTTCCCCCAGCAGCTCTACAACACAGAAATGAATAGCTCTCCGGTGCCGGGTGGCTTCCATCACGGCAGCACCCCAGATCAGGTGCTGTGCTTATCCCACAACCGTTTGTGAGGCTGGGCAGGGCTACTGTCCCCATTGCACTGCTGGGAAACTGAGGCACAGAGCAGCTACGTGACTTGGCCGATGTCCAACAGGGAGGCAGCAGCAGCCGAGCGATTAGAAGCCATGTCTCCCTAGTACCGGCAGAGTCGTTAAGCTGCCAAACCGTCCGTCCTTCCTGAGCAACCCATCCCACCCCACCCCCAATAACAGCAGTGCCTCCATCCTCTGAAAATGGGGTGATGCTCTGGCAGCCCATAATCACCCTCATAGCAGTGAGATGCCTCCCCATGATCTTCTCAGTTACAGCAGGATGTCCTGGACTAGCTCCCTGCACCACTCTCCAAGCCACAGAAACCTCCTGTGCACCCGTCTGGCATGCCCCCGCCCCCGCCAGATATGCTGACGACGGGGCTGGAGGGACCCCGCGTTACCTGTAGCTCCTGGCAGGGCCCTCAGGACCGGCAAGTCCCCAGCAGTTGTGACTTGGAAAAAGCTGAGAAGCCTCCGGAAGGGTCCATTTATATGCCGGGAAAAAGAACATCCCTGTGAGTCACTGTCATCAGTGGATCTAAACAAATAACCAATGTTTTATCCACTGGGTGCCTCCCTCCACCCCCAGCCACCTGGCTGCCATCGGTTGGTGCCAGGAAGTGGGGGAGGGAACCAGATTTTGCTCCCATCTCTGTTGGGAACCCAGCAGGAAGCCCTCGGAACGGCACCTTCTCGGAACAGCAGTGGCCAAACCTGCCTCCCTGCACCTCCCGCCCTGCTCCAGAATGTGTCTTTCTCCTCCCTTCCTGGTGTCCTGGCCTGGCCCGACTGTGGTAACCAGGCCCTGCTTCCTGATAAATGGCCTGTGGTCTGATGGGACAAAAAGGAAAATCTGCATCGAACAGACTCCTGATGACCAAGCTGACACCCCGTCTGAAGAAGAAGGGCCCTGCGATGTTTTATCTTTGGCCAGGGGCTCCCATGAATTCGGGATAACCCCATTGTTGGGCGGCAAACCTGTACGCATGGAAGTGGACACCGCTGCAGCAGTTTCGTTGGTGTCAGACACGAGGTATAAGGAAAAGCTAAAGCACCTTCCACTTAAGGCAACAAAGATCGTTCTGAAGAGCATGCGGGAGAAGCGGTTCCCCTCCAGAGCACTACTGATGCTAAGGTGGAGCTCAATGGACAGACGGCTGAATTGCCACTGTTTGTGGGGAAAGGCCATTACCCAGCCTTCATGGGGAGATGGTGGAGTAGGACGATCCCGCTGACGTGCACCGGATGACTAAAGCAGAAGCGGGTCTGACCAATGTATGAAAGAAACATGCTGCTGGTTTTGGAGAGGATCGGGGAAGTACGAGGGGAATCATTGTGAAGCTGAACATTAAACCCGGCAGCCAGCCAAAATATCTGAAGGCCAGAATTGTGCCATATGCCATCAGGCCAAAAGATGAAGCTGACCTGGAGCACCTACACAGAAATGGAGTCCTAATACCAGATTTGCAGAGATGTTAAGGTCACTCTTAAGGTCAGTGTTGTGTGCAGAGTAATACCCCCTTCCCTGCGTCGATGACGTCTTTGCAGGCCAGGCTGGGCAACAAAAGTTCAGCAAGATCGATCTGAGTCAAGCATATTTACAGATGCACATTGAGGAGAAGTCCCAAGAGCTGTTGACTATTGTGATACATAAAGAGGATGAAGGTCCCGTCCAGTTCTCTGAGGGTCTGTCTACACTACAAAGTTAATTCGAACTAACGGATGTTAGTTTGAATTAACTTCAATAGGCGCTACACATGCAAACCGCTAGTTCGAACTTAATTCAAATTAGCGGAGCGCTTAATTCGAACTAGGTAAACCTCATTCCATGAGGACTAACGCCCAGTTCGAATTAAGTCGTTTGAATTAAAGGCTGTGTAGCCACTTAATTCAAACTAGTGGGAGGCTAGCCCTCCCCAGCTTGCCCTGGTGGCCACTCTGGGCACAACCAGGGAAACTCTTCTGCCCCCCTCCCAGCCCCGGAGCCCTTAAAGGGGCATGTCTCGCTACGGTGCCCGTGCCAGGTGCAAGCCTGCCTGCACCCAGCCAGCAGACCCTGCACCTGGCACAGCTGGAGCCAGCCACCCGCTGCCACCCAGCCCTCTGCCACTTCCCGGTACCAGGCTGGCGGCTCTCGGGAGCCTGCCTGGAGCCGCAAGAGGCAGGCGCCCGCCTGGTCTAGTGCGGACATCGTGGACCTCATCCACGACCTCCACACTAGGCACAGGAAAGTGGCTGTTTAGGGCAGGATAGCTGCCAACCTGGCCACCCAGGAGCAGATTGGCATGAAAATCAAGGTGGTCCACTGAGACACCCGACCCTGAGCCCTGAGCTTAGAATGGCCGTACTGGGTCAGACCAAAGGTCCATCTAGCCCAGTAGCCTGTCTGCCGACAGCAGCCAACACTAGGTACCCTGGAGAGGATGGACCGAAGACAATGATCAAGCCATTTGTCTCGTGCCATCCATCTCCAGCCTTCCACAAACAGAAGCCAGGGACACCATTTCTACCCCCTGGCTAATAGCACTCCATGGACCCAACCTCCATGAAATGATCTCACTTCTCTTTAAACTCTGTTCTAGTTCTAGCCTTCACAGCCTCCTGCAGCAAGGAGTTCCACAGGTTGACTATTTGCTTTGTGAAGAACAACTTTCTGGTATTAGTTTGAAGTCTGCTACCCATTCATTTCATTTGGTGTCCTCTAGTCCTTCTATTATGGGAACTAATGAAGAACTTTTCTTTATGCACCCTCTCCACACCACTCATGCTTTTATAGACCTCTATCATATCCCCTCTCAGTCTCCTCTTTTCTAAGCTGAGAAGTCCCAGTCTCTTTAGCCTCTCTTCATATGGGACCTGTTCCAAACCCCTGATTTTTTTAGTTGCCCTCCCCTCTCCCACCCTCTCTCTTCCCCTCTCCCACCTCCTTTTCCCAGTCTCCCCCAGTTTTGTTCAATAAAGAGAGTTTCGATTTTTGAACACAGGTGTCCTTTATTTTGTACATCAGGTAGGGGGGGTTAGGGACGGGTAAGTGGAAGGAGGTGAGGGAGGAATGGGGTACGAGCCCCCGATGAGGAGGACTGGGGTGGCTCTGCAGGCTCCTCGGGGTGGAAGCTCTTCTGCAGCCCCCCGATTGACACCCCCCCCCCCCGGATGGCAGCCTGTGGCAAGTGCAGCCAGGCTGATGTGATGTGATGTGCCGAGTGTGGGCACTCAGGGCACTCCAAGCCAGGACTGCTTTGCTAGCGGGGAACCTCTGAGAACTGTCTGTAAGGGGTGGGGGTCGGGTCCCTTTAAGCACAGCCCTCGGCTAGCCTGAGACAGAAGCTCCACGCTCTAAGTCCTAATCTGATGCCCTGCCAGCACTGCTTCCGGCCAGTCTTAACCCCGGTTCAGGGTCCACTCAGTGTAGACATGCTAGCTCGAATTAGCAAAACGCTAATTCAAACTATTTTTTAGGTCTAGATGCACTAGTTCGAATCAGTTTAGTTCTAATTAACTAATTCAAATTAAGTTAGTTCGAATTAGTGCTGTAGTGTAGACATACGCTGAGATAGGTACATCTCCATATATAAATGTGTCCCTAGCATTAGCCTGTACAGAGGCCCAGGATATAAACCAGCAATTGGTTGTTCAAATCATCTGGAAAGGTCTACAAGGAAATTTGCCTTTGGAAATAAGGAAACTGTTGAGGGAAAACATTACAGACAGGGAGAGACAATTAATGGCAGGGTGGAAGTTGGCAAATTTTCCCCTACATAAAGATGAAACGGTTCTCCAAGCATGTGAAATCACTATACAACCCAACCTAACTGGTAGTATCTATGCAGTGGTGTCTATGGGAAGTCAGCTAATGAAAAATTTAATTATTTATTCCACCGATCGCCATTCCTGGACATATTAAGAAAACCAACATTTAATGTGGAAAATCACTGCCACCTTTCATTCAGTGTGTGGCCCGTGAAAATTTGGGATGTGTGTGGATCAAAATTTATCAGAAAGGGACAAATGTTTCTATGTAAAAGACTGTCATGATCATGAGAGATGACCAGCAGCCTGGGGAATAAGAGGTTAACTACACCTAAGACAGGTAGAGTCGGCCAATAGGAATGTAGGTAGGAATTTCAAACTGGTACCAAAGAATTTTCTGTTTTTTTTCTCCTCTGTCCCTGGGCAGTTTCTGTCCAGCTATTGAGGGGGACAGACATCTTGTCTACCTCCAAGAAAAGACTCTTCACTATGTGTAAGTAGGGTAAAGTTTAGATAAATCCATTAGGTTTTATTGTTTTATGGTTTGGGAATGGGAATCTGATGTCTGTGCATTTAAAAAATGGGTTTTCCTCTCCTTTGCCACTAAAGTCTTGGCCCATGGGAGGGAGGTCCCTCCATGAGTATATTAATTTGTGACTTTTCCATCTAGTCATTATGCTTGCTGTTACCCCAAAAATATCCTCACTGGAGACCATCTAAGGTTACACTAGTATGGGTTTATTTCCACTAGGTAAAACTAAAGAGGAGAAAGCAGCCACCAGAGGTTTAAAATAAAGAAGATAGAACTCTCTCTCTCTCTCTCTCTCTCTCTCACACTCACACTCACACACACACACACACACACACACACAAGCAAGGAAGCACACACCCTTCCATTCATTCACTCCCATTCATTCCTGCCCACTGACACAGACACATGGGTTGCAGAAGGAGGAAAGGTATATGGATCCTGCAGGGTCTGTCTGCTCATCATAGATGGGGAAGCTGGTCAGGAGAGTCACTGGAGAGGAGCTTCTCAGCAGGATCAGAGGAAGGAAAAAGACAGAGTCTCACATGTGCTCCTTCTCTTTATGTAACCCTTCTGCCAGGCCGAGTTAATAGCAGCAAGGGCCGGGTTCAGTATCTAGGGGGTCTCCTCCCAAGGACATAATACAACACTGGCTCGAGCTCCCACCCAGTGACCTGGGAAATCTTACATACACTCCTGGGCGCCTCAAAGAAGCAATTCTTCCCCTCTCTCAAGCACAGAGCCTCAGTATAGCAGCAAATCTTTAATAACATGAAGTAACCGACATCAGCATTAACTTGGGAAAACACCACAACTCGGATTCATAGACCAAACATGAGCAAAGACCCACCCCCCAGGCACGAATCACCCAACGTCCCCAAAAGTCCAACACTCAAAGGGTCTCTTGGGTCCAGCAACCCAAAAATCTTCCAAAGTCCCAAAATCTGACACCCCCAAAGTGTCTGCCCCGGGTCAGTGCCGCCCCAGGGTTCAAAAGTTCACCCGGCAGGGTTTCACAATCCCAAAGTGGGTGGAATGGACGGGGAGGGTTGATACACCTGACATGGTCCGCTGCCGGGTCCGCCTCTCCGTAGGGTTCTGCTGCCGCCGTTAACGCAAGTCTCTCTGCCACACTCCACCTGCTGTCCCGTCAGCCACTCCAGCCGTCCCACAAACTGCCCTGCTCCGCCAGCCATCTCGGCCCACGCCCCTGGCCGCCAGCTGGTTGCTCCTGCAGCTGCTCCATGGCTGTCTGCTGCTGCTCCTACCGGCCGCCCGCCACTCGTCCCCACCAGCCGCTCTGCTAATAGCTCAGCAGTACAGTGTCAGGCTCCCCACAGCAACAGTGGGTTCAGCTCATAGCAGAAGTCAGCTCTTCAGCAGTATAGCTCCAGGCTCCCGTCAGCACACAGTGATGTCAGCTCTTCAGCAAGTTCAGCTCACAGTGGAGGCGCCTCAGTGCTAGTGCACCATTAGCCCACAGTGAAGTCAGCTCTTCAGCAAGTTCAGCTCACAGTGGAGGCGCCTCAGTGCTAGTGCACCATTAGCCCACAGTGAAGTCAGCTCAGCAGCTTGCAACTAGACTCCTAGGCTATGTCTACATTGGCAAGATTTGGGGCAAAAGCAGCTGCTTTTCACAAAATCTTGCTGCCTGTCTACACTGGTGGGGAGTTCTTGCGCAGGAACACTGACATTCTAATCTGTGAAATTAGTGCTTCTTGCACAAGAACTATGATGCTCCCGCTCAGAAATAAGTCCTCTTGTGCAACTGTTCTTGTGCAAGAGGCCAGTGTAGACAGGCAACATGAATTTCTTGTGCAAGAAAGCTGGATGATTAAAATGGCCATTGGAGCTTTCTTGCACAAGAGAACGCCTACACTGGTAAGGATGCTATTGCGCAAAAGTACATACCAGTGTAGATACTCTTGTGCAAGGATGCTCTTGTGCAAAAGTACATACGTGCCCCTAGCTGCATGCCAGCAGCTTCCTTCCCCCCACCGCCACGGGGCCCTGCATGTGCCGTGCAACCGCGGGTGGTGCCGCATGCCCGGGCCTGGGACGCCAAAATGGCTCGGTCTGACCCTGCTGGTGAGGTTTGTAAAACCAAACTTGCACAAGCTGAAGGTGATTTGTTTGAGGGAGCTCAGTGTGTGGAGCCTGGCAGTGTGGCTGCTGGGAGGGGCAGCAGGCCTGAGGGGAAGGGTTTCTTCCCAGCTCTCTGTCTGCAGGAGGTGCCCGTCAGCCTGGAAGGCTGAGGAGAGTGCTGTGGGCCCACATTCAGCTCTGGGGACAGCTGAAGCCCAGAAAAGGGAGGCCTCTAAGAAGTGTCACAATGTGCAACGTGCGTGATTTTCTGCAAGGGCCCTGGAAACTGTTACGAAATATACCCAAGGACACACTGTATGTTAAAAAACTGGTGATACTGACATTTCACTGTTGAAACCTGTAATGGAGTTTGGAGCGTCTCACTTGAGAAGGGGCATCCCAGGACTGGTGTGCTCTGTGGAAAAGGGAAACTGAGGCACGACTACATTTTTGTTTTCATGGCTAAGGCCAAAAATGCCTATACTATGGGGAATTAGGATTCATACTTTGTACCAGTGTGAATTGGATTTCAGACCATTGCCGAAGCTGGCGTGGATAAATTTAATTTGTTTAGCTCTAAGCAAGGGTGTTGCTGTAATCACTAATGGGTGTTGGGTCCAAATTTGGTGCAAAGGGGCCCATGTAAGGGGTCTACTGAAAGCTTGTACTCTGTGGATTCTATGCATGATACTTGTGTACTTCTGTGATGGTTGTATATGAAGTTACAGAATGGACTCTCTTCTTTTATGTTGAAATGTTTCTGTCTGACTCTGGAGCGACTAAGTGGGCGTGGACTGCCTACTGTGAAGCGTGCTTATTCAGTAAATGGCTGTGCTTAGTAGCACTGCCTCATGAACAATGACCCGACACCTGCATCTGGAAAAATGCAAACCAGCTTGCATGGGACTTCTTGGATAGGACCAGCTCCAGTTTGGAGACACAAGGAGCATTGAAGGGCCCTCGGAGGCTGACACTAAGGACTGTTAAGGGAGCAGTTTGTACTTTCTTTGCTAACCGCCCGCAGCACACACTCGGTGATCGATGTATGACAAGTGTTCGCATTAACAACCTTACTCTCCACTTTTTCTTTCTTTTATTAATATCCCTTTGGAGTTTGGATTCTAAAGAACTGGCCCAGCGTGCCCTTGTGGGTCAGATCTATAGTGAAACCTGGCCTGGAATGTGGCTGAGTCCTTTGGCCCAGGAGGATCTGTCTGGAGTTGGTGAGTGTGGGTTTTCTAACCTCTCACCTGTGTGTGAGGCCTAAGTCTGATGGTGGCACAGGGAAGCCGGGGTGTGTCACATTACTGGATTTTAAAGGGAGAAGCTAGATCACTCTTGCACCCATGGGGGTGTATGTACCCCAAAAGTCTGTACAAAGGGGGCCATGTGAGGTGTCACATGAAAGCTTTTGTTCTACTGATTCTGAACGTGCTATTCATGTACTTGTGTAATGTCTGTGTGGAGAGTTATAATTATGTGCTCTCTGTTGATGCTGGAAGGAAGATTCTCTGTCTAAGGCAGAGCAATGGGCAAGGAATGCTCAGCCAATGGCTGTGCTAATTAGCAAGGAGACAATGAAGCTATAGGGGCCAGTACACACCTCCTCAGGAATAAAATGCAGGACAATGTAGCACTTTAGAGACTAACAAGATGGTTTATTAGATGATGAGCTTTCGTGGGCCAGACCCACTTCCTCAGATCAAATAGTGGAAGAAAATAGTCACAACCATATATACCAAAGAATACAATTAAAAAAAATGAACACATATGAAAAGGACAAATCACATTTCAGAACAGGAGGGGGATGCGGGGGGGGGGGGGGGGGAGGAAGGAAGGAAGGTAAGTGTCTGTGAATTGATGATATTAGAGGTGGGGAGAGTGGGATGTTTGTGAGTTAATGGTATTAGAGGTGATAATAGGGGAAGCTATCTTGGTGATGGGTAAGATAGCTTGAGTGTTTGTTCATTCCTTTTTGGAGAGTGTCGAATTTTAACATGAATGACAGTTCAGAGGATTCCCTTTCAAGTGCAGATGTAAAAGGTCTTTGTAGCAGAATGCAGGTGGTTAAGTCATTGAGAGAGTGTCCTTTCTGGTTAAAGTGGCAAGAAACTGTTTTCTCTTTGTGATCTTGTCCGATATCTGTTTTGTGGGCATTAATCCTTTGGCGAAGTGTCTGAGATGTTTGTCCAATGTACATAGCAGACGGACACTTTCGGCACATGATAGCATAGATTATATTTCTGGAGGCGCAGGAATATGTGTTCTTGATCTTATAACTCACTTGGTTAGGTCCAATAATGGTTAGGTCCAATAATGGTATCAGCAGAATGAGTCTGGCCCATGAAAGCTCATCACCTAATAAACCATCTTGTTAGTCTTTAAAGTGCTACATTGTCCTGCATTTTGCTTCAGCTACCCCAGACTAACACGGCTACATTTCTATCACTCCTCAGGAATGTGACTGATACTTGCAAACCAGCCAGGGCCAAAGGGCTGCCAGCATGGGACACAGGGATAGGTTGTTGGACCACGGGACCTGCACTGATCTCTTCTGGCCAGGAAGATGCCAGGGGAGGTATATAAGTGCCATATGGCACCCTCCATCTGGTCTTCAGAAGCTTTATTCCAAAGCCTGGAAAGATAAGGTTTTGGGGTACTTCTGCAGGCCCCCACTTCTGCATTTATGGGGAAAAGCCTTGACAAAGACATAGGAACCCAAAGATGGATGTTTGCTATATTAGGCATGTACTCGGGAGGGGGGGGGGGAGAGAAGGGTGCAAACGCACCCTCCCATGGTTCCCCAAGGAAGCGTGCTCTGGCCGGCCAAGGGAAGGCAGGAGTTTCACACTGTCTGAGCCTCCCTCCCCTGTGATCTGGTCGGCCAAGGGAAGGCCGGGGATGATTTCCCCGACTCCCCCAGGAGAGAGGCCGGGGCTGGGCTTCACAGGTGGTCGGTGAAGGTAGGGCTGGGGGAGGAAGCCCCACCCCCATCCCCACCTCTTCTTCTAGGCTCCACCCATCCCCGCCCCTGCGAGGCAGGGCAGTGCACCGTGTATGTGCTCCCCCTTTCCAACCACAGGCAAGAGAGGGGAGTGGGTGCGCGCTCGCTGCAGCCTCCCCAGCCCCGGTGGAAGGTGCTCCACGCCACGTGACCAGCCAACCCCAGCCCAGCCTTGGAGCACCGGGGCAGGGAGGAGTCAGGGTGTGCAGCACCGCCCAGCCTGGCCCAGTCTCTCCAGCCCCAGAGCACCGGGAGGGTGAGTCCGGGAAGGGGGGCAGGAACACTCTGCCCCCAGATCACCTCAGGCAGCTTACTTGGGGGAGCATGGGGGAGAGGTGCGTTTGCTCCCTAATGCTCCACATTTACAAAGAAAGCCTACACCCAGCAATGCCTGCCTGCTGCTGCCAGGGAACCCATCCCAGAGCTTCCCCATCCTCCTAGGGAAATCGTTTTTCCAACCTAGATCTCCCCCACTGCAGCTTAGAGTTGGAAAGTTCTTCCTACGCTCTTAGACTAGGTTTCACGCCCTCACGTAACAGCAAAATGAAAGCTTAATGATTCAAAATGCCAAGGCTGCCCTGAAGCATGGGTTCTTCTCCTTTGCAAAACATTTTATGAAGCCAAAGGGGGCAGGGTTATAGGAATAAAATACTTTTACTGTAGAACTGCAACGTTTCACCATGAGCAAAACCATGTTTTTTTAGCATTCTCACTTTGTTGGAGATTAAAGATGTCAGCTTTTCACTCCCATTCACAATGGAGATCCTTTCTTCCCCTCCCCTCCCCGCCCCACAAAGGCTGTGTCTAGACTGGCATGATTTTGCGCAAAAGCATCCGTGCCGGTGTAGACGCTCTTTTGCACAAATACTTTTAACGAAAAACTTTTCTGTTAAAAGTATTGGCGCAAAATCATGCCAGTCTAGACTCAGCCATAATGTGTGAATTTCTCATGGAACAGGAGCCTCATTTTCCAGCCAGCTCTGGCTTGTAGGAGCACACGCTGCCTCCCTGTCGATCTCTTTCGTGTCACAGTTTCTTTTTTGGGTTCAGTCTGTGCTTTTCCCACCCTTGCTGCTGGCATTTCTGGCTAAGTCTAGACTGGAGGTTTCTTTTGGAATGAGCTTTTCTGGAAGAGATCTTCCAGAAAAACTTCTTTCGAAAGAGAGCGTCCACATGGATTGTAATAGAAATGTAGCCGTGTTAGTCTGATCTTGCTGAAACAAAAGACAGGACTATGCAGCACTTTAAAAACTAACAAGATAGTTTATTAGGTGATGAGCTTTCGAGTGCCAGATTCTGGAAGAGAATTGGCATGACCATATATACCAAAGAGATACAATGGAAAACATGAAAAAAAATTGAACACATTATAAAGGTGACAAATCAGATTTAGAACAGAAGGGCGTGGGGGAGGGGGAAGGCTTGTATCTATGAGATAATGATACTAGGGGTGATCATTGGGGAAGCTATATTTGTAATGGGTAAAGTAATTAGCATCTTTGTTAAGGCCCATTCGTAAAGTGTCAAATTTAAGCATGAATGGGATAGGATGCTCTCGTATTTCAGTTGTGATGACTGTGGACAGAGGGGCGACCAGGGCACCGGTGCTTTTTCCTGGTGGCCTCTTCTTTCTAAAAAAATGCTCTCTTCCGCATCCACACGCGCCTTTTCCCGAAAAAGCTCATAGACTGAGGTTAACCACCGTTGGAAAAAACCCTCCGTTCTTTCAACTTTCTGTCAAAAGAATTCACTCGCAATCTGGACGTCAAGTGTTGTTTTTCCAGAAAAACTCTGCAGCGTAGACAGACTCTCTGATGCACAATTTCAAAGAAGGCAAGTAGGAGCCCCCTGAAAATTGTGAGATTGGCTTTCAATGTCACAAGATTAAAAAACAAATGAAAGCTTTTGGGGCTTGTTTATTCGCTGGTTTTTGATGCTCTGTGGCTCAATTTCGGTTTTCTTTCTCCGAACCCCAGGACTAGAGTGTGATGGTTTTCATAGAATCATAGAACCATAGAGCTGGAAGAGACCTCAGGAGTCATCAAGTCCAGCCCCCTGCCCTAGGCAAGACCAACCCCAACTCCTTATTTATACTATCGGCTCCGCAGCTCGGTCGCTGTAGCTCTGCTTCGGTCGCACAATAAAGCTTCCGTGAGATTTCAGACTTTAGGACTTCAGAGCTGGTATAGCCACTTCCCCCACCCACACCAATGCAAGAGATCTGTGTGCTACTCATGGCATTTTAAAACCCGTCTTTGAGACCGGAAACTATTTTGAAATTTGAAATTCGACGTAAGGAGCTTCTGATTTAACAAATTCCAACTCGCGTCTCCTCACCACGGGGAAGCATCGAAATGAGTCCGAGGCAGGCTGCTTTAATGGGGACGGGCTGCCTCAGACTTAACTCCCAAGAAACCCTCTGGGGAGCTGCGGGAGTACTCCTGGAGGCCAATGCGTTTGAATCAGTGGCACCGGCGCATCCACAGTACCGTTATTTCGAAATTACTATTTCCAAGTTACTGTTAGTCTTGATGAAAACCAGAAGTACTGAGTTTGAATTCCGCAGCCAGTTATTTCAAAATAACAGGGGTCTTAGTGTGGGCACAGCACTTAGGAATTCGACCATGGGGACAGTTATTTCAAAATAAGGTCCTAGTGTACACCAGGACCAAACGTTTAATCCACTCTCTTCATCTGGAAACCCACCTCACAGTTGTGGTGAGTACAGAGGTTTTGTGGTTGTCCAGCCAATCCCGAGATTCTAAAGCAAATCTTTTGATTTTTAAAGTCGGCCTTTGGATTTCTGAACTGCTCCTGTTCACTCCAGGCTGATTCAGGGCTTTTATGGTTTTGGGAAACCAGTTGAGAGAATTTCAAGCTGATCTCGTGTTTTCTAAACCAATCTCACAATCTCCAGGCTGATTTGGGCTTTTTATGCCACTTGCACATTTTTCATTCAGTTGCTGGATTGTGTCAGGTCTGTGTTGTAACTGCTGGCTGCTTTGGATTGGCCACTCTGCAATACCCCCAGCGCAGTGCTGCCCGAGCAATCTCTCCACACTCCACTCGATATCCCCCGGGTGCTGTGATGAGGTGAGGAGAGGCATGGCGGGGGCGTGGAGAGGGGCCTGGTGGGTTACTGTGGCAGGCGTGCTGTGCTGTGAGTCCTCAGTCCCATTAGGTGGGCCTGTCCCTTATGGTGTCCCTCACCCACTGGACGGCTTTGCAGACATTGGCGTAGACCCCAGGATATCCCCGCTGGGCACAGACGGCTGTTCCCCAGGAGACCACGCCATGCAGCATCCCATTGCAGACCAGTGGGCCTCCGGAATCACCCTGCAAAGAAACACGGAGGTATCAGCAAACACAGCCACACCCCAGTGCGTGTGCACAGCGAGCAGGGCCCGGCCCCTCCAGCAGGGGGCAGTAGACACACACACACACACACACACACACACACACACACACACACACACAGAGCTCCCATCCCCTCCGGCAGGGGATGACACAGACACTCAGACACATACACACACACAGACACACAACAGGCCCATCCCCTTCAGCAGAGGGTGACAGACAGACAGACACCACAAGGGGCAGCAGGGACAAACAGAGAGGAAGGGTGTAAAGAGCAGAAATGGGGTCAGGTGAACTCAGTTTTCTCCACCAGTGCTGGGGGTCAGGGCAGGCCAAAGAAGTGACTGGAGCATTTAGGCCTTGGTGTAGCTGGAGGGCAGACTGGCTGCTCTTCCAGGGGGCAAGTAGACGAGCTGGCGACTGCCCCTCAGCAGCAGCCTGGAAGGATTTGGAGGTCGCCGGGGATAGGACAGTACCGAGCCCTGTGAGCGCCGACACCCGGCACCTGCCCCGATCTCCAAGGTTGCCCCTTACCTCGCATGAGCTTCTCCCGCCCTCTTCCACGCCGGCGCAGAGCATGTTCTCTGTGATCAAGTCCTTGTAACTCTCCTTGCACCTGTCCTCGCTGATACTGTAGATATCTGCGCACTGTAAGATGGGGGTGAGCTTCACTGGGCAATGACAGGAAAACACGCTTGTGAGGAGGGTGCAAGAGACTTAACCTTTGTGTAAGGCCCTCAACTGGCATAGATCCACTGACCCCAATAGAACGGTGTCTGCTTGACCCCAGCTCAGGATCTGGTCCCACTGACCCCACTAAACCTACGGCCCATTGACCCAGCTGGGATCTGGCCCATTGACTGCAATGGAGCTACAGCGCAGCTGGGATCTGTCAGATTGACTCCAATGGAGCTACAGCCCATTGACCCAGCTGGGATCTGCCCATATTCCTTTTCTAAAACAGGAGATATTTTACTAACAGAAAAGCCAGAAAAACCCTCATTTCAGGTCAAATGAGTCGTTATTGTTGGATACCAAATGTTGCGATATTTTAGTTTTCCTTGTGACCGGAAGCACGTCTGTGACATTTTAAAACCAACGAGTAGTCCTGTGGCACATTAGAGACTTCCAAAAATGCACAGTGTCATGAGTTTCAGTGGGTAAAGTCCAAGTAGTGGGCTTTTAAGTTACAGGTAACATGAGACTTCATAGTGTTTTAAAATTGCTCTGAAATCAAAAGGAAATGAAATTTCCTGAGAAAATGTATCAAATAGAAAAAGATACCATTGCGTCTCCGTGTTTTCAAAAGGAAAAGTTTGTGTGTGTGTGTGTGTGTGTGTGTGTGTGTGTGTGTGTGTGTGTCTGTGTGTGTGTGTGTGTGTTTTGGAAACAAATGAGATATACAGTCATACAAGATATATCGGAAAGATAGAACAGGTTGTGCTGATGGGGGAGTGGCACTATATGTGTAAGAAAATATAGAATCAAATGAAGTAAGAATCTTAAAGGACCTTCGATGTTCCATAGAATCTCTATGGGTAGTAATTCCATGCTCCAATACTAAAATATAAAGAAAGGGATAGTGATGAAATGCTGAGGGAGATTACAGAGGCTATCAAAAGAAAAAACAATGTAATAGTGGGGGATTTAATCTATCCCTATATTGAGTGGATCCACGTCACCTCAGGATGGGATGCAGAGGTAAAATTTCTTGATACCTTAAATGACTGCTTCTTGGAGCAACTGGTTCTGGAACCCACAAGGGGAGAGGCTATTCTGGATAAAATAAACATTAAAACTCCCTGGGACCAGATGGCAGTCACCCAAGAATTCTAATAGAACTCAAATAGGAAATTGCTGAACTGTTGACTGTGGTTTATAACTTGTCATTTAAATCAGCTTCCCTACCTGATGACTTGCAGGAGGAATAACAAGTAGTTCAAATTAGGGCTTTAATTCGAACTACCGGGTCCCTGACGCGAGTTGCCATGGCAGTTAGTCCGGACTAATGAAAATTAAAAATGGTGACCCGATGGGAAGATGCAAATAAAGCCCGAGATATTTAAATCCCAGGCTTCATTTGCAACTTCGAATACCTACATTAACCTCCATAGTTCATACTAGGGGGCTAGTGTAGACATACCCTATGTGATTGGGCAACAAAACAGCAAATGAAATTAAATGTTGATCAATGTTAAGTTATGCATATTAGAAAAAATAATCCCAACTACACGTACAATATGATGGGGACTCATTTAGCTACAGATACTCAAGAGAGAGATCTTGGAATCCTTGTGGATAGTTCTCTGAAAACATCCACTCAGTGTGCAGCGACGGTCAAAAAAGGAAACAGAATGATAGTAATAATGAAAAAGGGGATAGAGAGTAAGACAGAAAATATCTTATTGCCTCTGTATAAAACCATAGTACGCCCACATCTTGAATATTGCGTACAGATGTGGTCGCCTCATCTCCAAAAAGATATATTGGCATTGGAAAAGGTTCAGAAAAGGGCAACAGAAATGATGAGCGGTTTGGAACGGGTCCCATATGAAGAGAGAGTAAAAGACTGGGACTTTTTAGCTTAGAAAAGAGGAGACTAAGAGGGTGATTTGCTAGAGGTCTCTAAAATCATGACTGGTATGGAAACAATTGGAATAAGGATACATTATTTACTTATTCCCACAATATAAGAACTAGGGGTCACGAAATAAAATTAATAGGCCTCAAGTTTAAAACAAACAAAAGGAAGTTTTTCTGGACTCAGTGCACACTCAACCTGTGGAACCTCTTGCCAGAGGATGCGGTGAAGGCTAGAATTTTCACAGGGTTCAAAAAAGAGCTAGATAGATTCATGGAGGTTAGGACCATCAATGGCTGTTAGCAGGTCTAGCCAAACTCCGGCCAGAGCCACTCGCCGGCCCCGCGCTGTGCAGGCGTAAGACCAGCACTGTGCACATGCAAAGCGCTGGTGAATGGGGCTCGCAGCGCAACCACCCGAAATCTACTTGCCATGGACGTGTAGATTCAGCAATTTGTCGAGCCCTGGCTATTAGCCAGCATGGGTAGGAATGGTGTCCCTGGCCTCTGTTTCTCTGGAGGTGGGTGACAGGGGAGGGATCATGTGAGGATTATGTGTGGTGACCCCTCCCTCTGGGGCGTATGGCATTGGCCACTGTCGGCAGTCAGGACACTGGGCTAGATGGACCTTTGGTCTGACTCTGTCTGGCCATTCTTATGTTCTTATATTCTTGTGAGATCTCCCCAGATGTTGGTTTTGTCGAAGCTGCATTTTGCAGCAACAATTATTTCAAGTTGAAAAATGTCCCGTGTGAGAAGCCAAAGACTGTTGACAACCCGTTAGCAAGGTCTCCCTAACGATCATCAACCCCCTTCCCGACGCTGAGCCCAACCTCAATCCCTCCCTTCCATGCCCCAGTGCCCCTTACGTTCGGGGGTCGTGACGGTGCCCCATCCTGACACGGTGCACTTTGTTCCAGGCGCAGGACACTGGGTCGCCAGGCCGATTGTTTTCACGTTGCTATTGAGTTCAGCCGGTTCATCCAACTCCAGGAGCATGAAGTCATTGTCCCGGGGGCGGCGATTATACTCCGGGTGCACGATGATATTTTTAACTCTTCGAAACTGTTCTGTGCCTTCGTACGTCTGCAGGTCATAATCTCCCAGATGTACCCGCACTGACCTGCATAGAGACAGGGCAAAGGAGGAGATCAAGGGGAGGCGAGTCAAAGCTCATGGAAGAGAAGCAAGAAGTGTTAGGCCATGAGTGGAATTCCTGGGGCCGAGGCGACCTCTGAGACCTTGCCAGCTTGGGTCCCGTAGGGCTCAGTTTGACTCCAGATGCATCTTGTTTTTTTCTTGGCACACACTTCGCCTTCATCGAACTGAGCAGAGTCATGGGGAAGGGTTGGTATGGGGCAGGCCACAGACACAAAAATACAAGTATTGGTTACTTTATACGCAAGTTTCACCCTATGCATGTATCCTCCATTTCCATGGTATTGTGCACTGCAAAGTTGGTCCAGTAATTTTTAGTCCCAATAGCTGGACATAAACTGCTTTGTTCTCCTGCCACACCTACGCAATATAGTTCGTTAGTTGTTCTCCGGTCTTACGAATCCCCTTCCTCACATTCTTAGCCACTGTTGCTGACACGGCTGCTTCTTCTGCCCAATTTTAACCAGCTGAAATAACCTCGAAATAAGCTATGTAAGTTGTGTAGTACAAATTGCATAGATTATTTCCAGTTAAGGGTGCAGTATAGATACATCCTAGCTGTGTCTACATTGGCACTCTTTTCCGGAAAAGGGATGCTAATGAGACAAGTTGGAATTGCATGAACATGGCTGACGCTTTTTTCTGGTTTGGGGCATTGCCGGAGAAAAGCGCCAGTCTAGACAGGATCTTTCGGAAAATAAAGCCTTTTCTGGAAGATCCCTTATTCCTGATTTTAAGAGGAATAAGGGATCTTCCGGAAAAGGCTTTATTTTCCTAATTATCCCGTCTAGACTGGCGCTTTTCTCCGGCAAAGCCCCGAGCCGGAAAAAAGCGGCAGCCATGTTCATGCAAATGCCGCGGGGGATATTTAAATCCCCCGTGGCATTTGCAATTCCGACTTGTCTCATTAGCATCCCTTTTCCGGAAAAGGGTGCCAATGTAGACACAGCCCCTGAGTCAGGCTAAACAGGCATTATCATTCTTGAAGAATAATAATAATAATTAATAATCAGGGCTTGAAAAACGGCAGCGAAAGCCACTTGCCAGCCCCGCACTGCGCATGCACACGCCACCGGTAAACGGGACTCCAGGTTGAAATCTACTTGCCACAGGCGAGTAGATTCAATAGTTTGTTGAGCCCTGATAATAATAATAAATGAAAACATACTAATCATATGTTTAAAAATTTCAATATCTCTTGTCCACTTTTTCAAACATGCTACAATTTGCATCTGAGCCTATTTCTTTCTGAGGGCCCTGTTAGTTTATTTTGAGAACATTTTCACAACAACCAAAATAAACTTTTCTCCCCTGATATTCAGATTCACTTGAGAAGTAGAAATTCTTTGACCCAGATTTCCTCTTTGCCATTCTCGGTGCTACCACACGGAGGTGTAACTTGGGATGAGCGACCATAGTGCACTGGATGAGTGAACAGTAAAACGAACCATATTTAGTGGGTCTCATGAGTAGGGGGAGCCGAGGGCAGTGTGAAAAGCCAGGTCATGTTTTTTCAGGCGGGGGTAGGGTTGCATACAGAAGGCAGACCTTCAACAGTGGGATGATCCCAATATTGCTGAGCGATCTGGTCCCCCCAAGCCAAAACCCAGGGGCAAAGGATCCAGGATCAGTTTATGAAAGATGGGGCTGTATACAACTAAGCACCCAACCTCCATTCACGCAGCTTCTTCCAAGAGCCTGGTGTCCACCCCTACGCAGCTTCTCCTGGTGGCCTGGGGCTTGGAGCTTCCTTCCTCCTCCCCCCACATGCTGCTTGGAGCCTTCTTGCAGGTTGGAGCAGAGCTGCAGAAGCTGGGAGCTCCTGTCTGGCCCCAGTCTGGCAGCAAGGAGCCCTGTATTTTGAAGAACCAGGGGGATGCTCCAAGGACTGATGCTGGCAAGTGCCGGGGGGTGAGCTTCCTTCTGTCCACACCACTGGGGAGAGCCATACGGGCCTGCCACCTCCGGGCTGGGCAGCCACATCTAAGGGTGCAGAGAAGAGCCACAAAATGGTGCGAGGGCTGAAAAAACGGGAGGGTGAGGCTGAGATTTGGGAGGGGCAGTGGGAGACGTGGGCACAGATGGGGGGACCCCAAGGAGAAGATAAGAACTGGGGACGTGGCCTCCTCCTTCCTCCCCCCACCTCCATGCCAACGTACCCGAGGTCTTTGTTGCAGTGCGCGGCAGTCAACACCCACTTCTTCTCTACCAGGCTCCCGCCGCAGTGGATGTGGCCGTCCTTCACGAGAGCCACCTGGTAGGGCCGGGAGCCGGGGATGCAGGGCTTCCCACCAGGGACTATGCGTTCCCCTCCCTGTAAGGCTGCTGTGGAGAGAGGTTCACGTCAGCCAGCAGCCGGCCAGGGGCCGGGGTGAGCATCAGCCACGGCCGAATGAATTGACTGGTGGCAGAAGGGCCATGAGCTTTTGTGAGCTGCCACTTGTGCACAGCCGTGCAGAGCACGAGGTGACCTGCGGCTGTCCCAGGCAGAACCGGCTCATAGGCCACACGGGGTTCAACACCCCCATTTCTGCGCAGCTTGCCATGGGGGAGGGAGAGCAGCTCTGTCTTTCTCCTGATGTGCCTGCCCCTGGCCCGCTCGGCCCTGCAGCAGGAAGGACACGGGGCATCCGCCCACCATGCAGCCACATCAGCCAGGCCACGTGGTTGCCAGCGGAGCTGGAACCAAGGCCCTGGTGAGGCTCGCCCGGCAGGGACAGCCTCACCACGGCCCGGCTGCAGCCACAGCACACAGGGCAGTCTGCAGCGCCACTCGCCGGGGGAGGGAGGGAGGAGAATTGTTAGCGGGCACAGAGGCGCGCACCTTATAGGGAATGGAGCTCCCCGGTGGGTGGGGCTCATTAGCAGCCGGGGGTGTGGCCTGGCAGGGGTTCATGGCCCCCCACCGCTCTGTGGACCAGTGATTGGGAACTGCGGCCCTAGAGTCAGGAAAGCGCCTTTTGCTGTTTCCAAGAAAAAGCCCCCAGAGCTGATCAAATGATCGGTCTCCGGAAATCACCGTTAGCACAGGCTCAGCAGTGCCCAGAGTCGGTCACCGAGTGGCGTTTCTTGGCTTTGCCGCAATACAAATAATTGAAACTTTTTTCTTCCTATTGGAAAATGCCATTTGGCTGAAGCTGAAAATGTCTGAAAATGAGCTGGTAGCCAGGGAACTTCTTTTATCAGATCTAAACAAATCAACCTCTCTGGGCCGGCCTCCACAATCAAACTACAGCTCCCAGGATGCCTCAAAGCCCGGGACTCCCATGATGCACTGGCTTCTCCTTATCTAGTGGTGCCTGGTGAGTCATGGGATGTGTAGTCTGACATTACTGGAAAAAAGCCATTTCGATTTTTTTTTAATAGTTTTATACGCCTGATTTTTTCTTAAAAGAATTAGCGTCCTATTCGAAATGGAGCTCTGCTCTGTATGTTTTGACAAAAGCTTTGCATGTAAAGACATTGAAGTCTCAGAGAAGCAGATTTTCCTCCCCAAAAAACATTCCAGTTTGTGGGAAATTTCAAAATTCTTCCCTTCTGTCCTGACGCAGGACGAAAACCCCTTGTGAAATCAGGGCTCCCGGCCGTCCCCACAAGCAATGGATGCTCATCAGCGATGAGGCCTGTCTATGTTAATCCCCTTTCACAACCTGTGGAACCGATTTAGGCACTTCCTGGAACTCTGCACTTCCTGAGAAGCAACTTCTCTTATACCATGTCTGAGACACTCCTGTAGGGCCTGTGGTGAAACTGCAGAACCCTCCCACCCCACCCAACGGTGGCTTCTTGCCAGGCTCTTCCCTACCTGCCGCTGCCCCGGCGACCAGCACGGCGAGGATCAGGAGCTGCATGGCGGCTGTGGTGATGGGAACAGTCGGCGACGTCGCTGGTTTACTGCAGGGAGAGAGCGACAGGGAATCGTTGGCCGGGGGTGTCTTGAGGAGGACGGGTGACACACAGGTAAGGGGCTCGCTAAAGAGTCAGGCGTGAGCAAGCTGTTTCCCTGCCCCGCAGCTACCCTGCCTGTACCGTAGGGCGATAGCAGAGCCCCTCATGGATAAACACACTGGGATCGTGTGGTGTCAAGGGGGGGCCAGTCTCCCCCAACTCTGCTCCATCATCCACTTCCACCCAGAGGCTGCCCCAAGGGCACGTTCCATGGAAACATCTGACCTGTTGTGGGGGGAGGGATGAAATCTTAAGCCAGCCGGCAAAGATCTCCATGAGCTGGCCTGAGCCCACCCCTCTCCTCCTAGTTCCCCTTCTCATGCGTTGCCGCAGTAACAGAGCCCCCACTTCCCCCAGCAGCTCTACAACACAGAAATGAATAGCTCTCCGGTGCCGGGTGGCTTCCATCACGGCAGCACCCCAGAGCAGGTGCTGTGCTTATCCCACAACCATTTGTGAGGCTGGGCAGGGCTACTGTCCCTGTTGCAGTGCTGGGGAAACTGAGGCACGGAGCAGCACCACCACTGGGCCAATGTCCGACAGGGAGGCAGCAGCAGCCCAGCGATTAGAAGCCATGTCTCCCTAGTACTGGCAGAGCCGTTAAGCTGCTAAATTCTCCGTCCTTCCTGAGCAACCCATCCCACCCCACCCCCAATAACAGCAGTGCCCCCATCCTCTGAAAATGGGGTGATGCTCTGGCAGCCCATAATCACCCCCATAAGCAGTGAGATGCCTCCCCATGATCTTCTCAGTAACAACGGGATGCTCCGGATCACCTCCCTGCACCACTCTCCAAGCCACAGCAACCTCCTGTGCACCCGTCTGGCACGCCCCCGCCCCTGCCAGACATGCTGATGATGAGGGCTGGAGGGGCCCCGTTTTACCTGTAGCTCCTGGCAGGGCCCTCAGGACCAGCGAGTCCCCAGCGGTTGTGACTTGGAAAAAGCTGAGAAGCCTCCGGTATGGGTCCATTTATATGCCTGGGAAAAGGCCGTCCCAGTGAGTCACTGTCATCAGTGGATCTAAGCAGATGATCAATGTTTTATCCACTGGGTGCCTCCCTCCACCCCCAGTCACCTGGCTGCCATCGGTTGGTTCCGGAGAGTGGGGGAGGGAACCAGATTTTGCTCCCATCTCTGTTGGGAACCTGGCAGGAAGCCCTCGAAACGGCAGTGGCCAAACCTGCCTCCCTGCATTTCCCGCCCTGCTCCAGAATGTGTCTTTCCTCCTCCCTTCCTGGTGCTCTAACCTCACCAGCCGCTCTGCTAGTAGCTCAGCAGTACAGTGTCAGGCTCCACACAGCAACAGTGGTTTTAGCTCATAGCAGATGTCAGCTCTTCAGCAGCATAGCTCCAGGCTCCCCTCAGCACACAGTGACGTCAGCTCTTCAGCAAGTTCAGCTCCTAGTAGAGGCGCCTCAGTGCTAGTGCACCATTAGCCCACAGTGACGTCAGCTCAGCAGCTTGCAACTGGACTCCTGAGCTATGTCTACATTGGCAAGATTTTGCGCAAAACCAGTTGCTTTTGCACAAAAATTTGCTGACTGTCTACACTGGCGGGGAGTTCTTGCGCAGGAACAGTGACATTTTAATGTGTGAAATTAGTGCTCCTTGCGCAAGAACTGTGATGCTCCCGCTCAGAAATAAGTCCTCTTGCACAACTGTTCTTGCGCAAGAGGCCAGTGTAGACAGGCAACGTGAATATCTTGTGTAAGAAAGCCGGATGGTTAAATGGCCATCGGAGCTTTCTTGCGCAAGAGAGCGTCTACACTGGCAAGAATGCTCTTGCGCAAAAGTACATACCAGTGTAGATGCTCTCTTCTGGAAGAGGTTTTGCACAAGAACTCTTGCGCAAAAGAGTTCTTGTGCAAAAAGCTGCCAGTGTAGATGGATAGACCTTACAGTTTGGTGTAGTTTCAGTAAATCCATGTATATAAATCAAGTAAGCTCAGGATGAGGCTTTTTTATGCAACACTTGCCACAGGAATATTGTGGTGCTAATAAAAGTTCTTTCTCTTTTCTTTTTATGAACCTGATCTTGGTTAATTTTTGTGTCCTGGTTTTTTACTTTTGGGGGCTGAGATTTCCCCAAGTTTCTTTATTATTACTTGGGTGGTGGCAATGGATTTTTTATCCCCAAAATCTAGGGTTTTAAGATTTTGGGGGGAAGCTTTATACCAAAGCATGGAAAGATAAGATTTTGGGGTACTTTTGCGGGCCCCCACTTCTGCATTTATCATGCCAGAGTGTGGAAAAAGCCTAGACATGGTGGTATAGCCGTGGAATTATTTTGAGAACCCAGGATTTTTAAAAGGACACAAGTTTTAAGTTGCAAGCTTTGCAGTTTCTTTTCTCTTGCTCTTTTTTCTTTTCTTTTGTTTTCTGTGCTGCCTTGGGGAGAGGCATACAGAAGTTTAACCTTAAGACAGACACAGACCATCCTACCCAAAAGGTTTATTTTATTGTAGCTTTTGGGATAACTGGATAGCTAGGCTAGTTAAGGCACGATGTCCAGCTCTAGGGCAGATTCATACCCCCAAGGAGAGGGTAGAAGCAAGGTATAGCAGCCCTCCTCTCCCCTCACCAATGCCTTCTATGCGGGAATCTGCCTGTAAGGTATCTGGCAGACCTCTAACTGAGAAGGCGATGGAGTTTCTCCGACAGATAGAGACCGAGGAGAAAAGCACCCAACAAGAACATCTGGCGAGGCTAGCTAAAATAGAGACAGAGGAGAAGCGTGCCCAACAAGAACATCTGGCGAGGCTAGCTAAAATAGAGACAGAGGAGAAGCGTGCCCAACAAGAACATCTGGCGAGGCTAGCTAAAATAGAGACAGAGGAGAAGCGTGCCCAACAAGAACATCTGGCGAGGCTAGCTAAAATAGAGACAGAGGAGAAGCGTGCCCAACAAGAACATCTGGCGAGGCTAGCTAAAATAGAGACAGAGGAGAAGCGCGCCCAACAAGAACATCTGGGGAGGCTAGCACAAATAGAAGCAGGAAAACAAGCAAGACTAGCAGCAATAGAAGTGGAAGGAGAGCAGAAGCGTGAGCGACGAGAGGCCAAGCGAAGGCAAGCAGAAGCGGAAGCACAGGCGAGGCTTGCTAAAGTGAAGGCCACACTTGAAATGGTGAAAGCTAAGAAGCCGGACGTTCCAACCAACCACCCTACTCCCGTGAATGTTCCAGTCACTGTTCAATATCCCAGGAAACTCCAGCCCCAGAGAGAGGAAGACCGACAGAGACTGAATCCTCCAGGAGTTCAGTGGTTAGCGGTGTGGATATGGGGTGTGATTATAGCGTGGCTACTATGTGTGATCGGGCTGATACCTTAACCCAGCCCCAGAACATGCATGAGTGTGAATCTTCTGTGCTGCCTGTAGCTAACAGGGAGGTCTGTGAAAGGGGTGAGTGTGATCCTGAGACGTTGTCTGTGGCTAGTCAGTCCTATTGGGAGCCGGGTTTGCTTGAAGGAGAGAGCTGTGTGGCTGTACGTACGATTTCTGCTTGTCTGCCTGAAACCTCAGAGGCGAGGCTGGAATTAAACACAGGGCAGGAAGAGCCCAGTAAGCAGGAAGTCTGGAGTGGCCGGCCAGAGTGAAGTTTTAGCTGAGGGGAAAGATCAAGTTCTGGAGAGGGATGAGTTGTTGGCTGGTAAGCAGGGCCGGACTAAGGGGCGGGCAAGCTGGGCAGGTGCCTGGTGCCGCCAACCGATGGGAGAGTCTGATGGCAGCTGCAAGGGGCACACGGCATCCCTTATAGCTGCCATCAGGCGCATTGCGCCCGGTTCCTGCAGCATCAGCCACTCCCATCCCCGCGGCACCAGCCAGCAGCGCCCTCCCCTCCCCGGCCGTGGGGCCCTGCACGGCCAGGCGTGGCCCACCCCTAGCTGCATGCCAGCAGCACCCTTCCCCCCACGGCCATGGGGCTCTGCACGGCCTAGAGCGGCCTGCCCCTAGCTGCATGCCAGCAGCGCCCTTCCCCCCATGGCCGTGAGGCCCTGCACGGCCCGGTGCGGCCCGCCCCTAGCTGCATGCCAGCAGCACCCTTCCCCCCGCGGCAATGGGGCCTTGCATGTGCCGTGCGCCCGCGGGTGTCACCGTGTGTCCGGGTCCGGGACACCAAAATGTCTTGGCCCGGCCCTGCTGGTGAGGTTTGTAAAACCAAACTTGCACAAGCTGAAAGCGACTTATTTGAGGGAGCTCAGTGTGTGGACCCTGGCAGTGTGGCTGCTGGGAGGGGCAGCAGGCCTGAGGGGAAGGGTTTCTTCCCAGCTCTCTGTCTGCAGGAGGTGCCCGTCAGCCTGGAATGGCTGAGGAGAGAGCTGTGGGCCCACATTCAGCTCTGGGGACAGCTGAAGCTGAGCAAGGGGAGACCCCTAAGAAGTGTCACAATGTGCAATGTGCGTGATTTTCTGCAAGGGCCCTGGAAACTGTTAAGAAATGTACCCAGGACACACTGTATGTTAAAAAAACTGGTGATACTGACATTGCACTGTTGATACCTGTAATTGAATTTGGAGCTTCTCACCTGAGAAGGAGCATACCAGGACTGGTGTGCTCTGTGGAAAAGGGAAACTTAGGGTGTCACATGAAAGCTTATGTTCTACTGATTCTGTACATGCTATTCATGTACTTGTGTAATGTCTGAATGTGGGGTTATTATTATGTACTCTCTGTTGATGCTGGAAGGCAGATTCTCTGTCTGAGGCAGAGCAATGGGCAAGGAATGCTCAGCCAATGGCTGTGCTAATTAGCAAGGAGACAATGAAGCTCTAGGGGCCAATACTCACCTCCTCAGGAATGTGACTGAAACCTGCAAAGCAGCCAGGGCCAAAGGGCTGCCAGCATGGGACACAGGGATAGGTTGTTGGACCACGGGACCTGCAGTGACCTCTTCTGGCCAGGAAGATGCCAGGGGAGGTAGATAAGTGCCATGCGGCACCCTCCATCTGGTCTTCAGAAGCTTTATTCGAAAGCCTGGAAAGATAAGGTTTTGGGGTACTTTTGCGGGCCCCCACTTCTGCGTTTATGGGGAAAAACCATGAGAAAGACAAAGGAACCCAAAGATGGATGTTTGATGTATCAGGCGCGTACACGGGGGAGGGGGGTGAGAAGGGTGCAAACGCATCCTCCCATGGTTCCCCAAGGAAGCGTGCTCTGGCCGGCCAAGGGAAGGCAGGAGTTTCACACTGCCCCAGCCTCCCTCCCCTGTGATCTGGTCGGCCAAGGCAAGGCTGAGGTTGATTTTCCCGGCTCCCCCAGGAGAGAGGCCAGGGCTGGGCTTTATGGGTGGTTGGTGAAGGTAGGGCTGGGGGAGGAAGCCCCACCCCCATCTCCGCCCCTTCTGCTAGGCCCCGCCCTTCCCTGCCCCTGTGAGGCAGGGCAGTGCACGGTGTATGTGCTCCCCCTTTCCAACCACAGGGAAGGGAAGGGAGTGGGTGCGCGCTCGCTGCAGCCTCCCCAGCCCCGGTGGAAGGTGCTCCACACCACATGGCTAGCCAACCCCAGCTCAGCCTTGGAGCACCGGGGCAGGGAGGAGTCAGGGTGTGCAGCACCGCCCAGCCTGGCCCAGTCTCTCCAGCCCCAGAGCACCGGGAGGGCGAGTCCGGGGAGGGGGGGCAGGAACACTCTGCCCCCAGATCACTTCAGGCAGCTTACTTGGGGGAGCATGAGGGAGAGGTGTGTTTGCGCCCTAACGCTGCACATTTACCAAAGAAAGCCTACACCCAGCAATGCCTGCCTGCTGCTGCCAGGAAACCCATCCCAGAGCTTCCCCATCCTCCTAGGGAAATCGTTTTTCCAACCTAGATCTCCCCCACTGCAGCTTAGACTTGGAAAGTTTTTCCTTCGCTCTTAGACTAGGTTTCACACCCTCACATAACATCAAAACCAAAACTTAATGATTCAAAATGCCAACGCTGCCCTGAAGCATGGGTTCTTTTCTTTTGCAAAACATTTTATGAAGCCAAAGGAGGCAGGGTTATAGGAGTAAAATACTTTTACAGTAGACCTGCAACGTTTCACCATGAGTAAAACCATTTTTTTTTAGCATTCCCGCTGTGTTGGAGGTTAAACATGTCAGCTTTTCACTCCCATTCACAATGGAGCTCCTTCACCCTCTCCCGCCAGCCTCTCCCGGCCCCTGCAAAATGTGTATATTTCTCATGGAATGGGAGCCTCATGAGGAATAACGGTAGTTCGAACTAGGGGCTTTAATTCGAACTACGTAGTCCATGCTGCAGGCAGGTAGTTCGAACTACGCGGCATTTAAAAATGGCGATGCCCGGGAACATGCAAAGGAAGCCCGGGATATGTAAATCCTGGGCTTCATTTGCAAGGTCAAATGATTACATTGCTACCTTAATTCAAACTAGGGTGGCATTGTAGACATACCCTTAGCGTGGGCGCAGCACTTAGGAATTCGACCATGGGGGCAGATATTTCAAAATAAGGTCCTAGTGTAGACTAGGACCAAACATTTAATCCACTCTCTTCATCTGGAAACCCACCTCACAGTCGTCAGGTGGATCTCGTGATGAGCACAGAGGTTTTCTGGCTGGCCAGTCAATCCCGAGATTCTAAAGCAAATCTCTTGATTTTTAAAGTCGGCCTTTGGATTTCTGAACTGCTCCTGTTCACTCCAGGCTGATTCAGGACTTTTATGGTTTTTGGAAACCAGTTGAGAGAATTTCAAGCTGATCTCGTGTTTTCTAAACCAATCTCACAATCTCCAGGCTGATTTGGGCTTTTTATGCCACTTGCACATTTTTCATACAGTTGCTGGATTGTGTCAGGTCTGTGTTGTAACTGCTGGCTGCTTTGGATTGGCCACTCCGCAATACCCCCAGCGCAGTGCTGCCCGAGCAATCTCTCCACACTCCACTCGGTATCCCCCGGGTGCTGTGGTGAGATGAGGAGAGGCATGGCGGGGGCGGGGACGGAGAAAGGGGGTTGGTGAGTTACTTTGGCAGGTGTGATGTGCTGTAAGTCCTCCATCCTATTGGGTGGGCCTGTCCCTTATGGTGTCTCTCACCCACTGGATGGCTTTGCAGACATTGGCATAGACCCCAGGCAGTCCCCGCTGGGCACAGATAGGTGTTCCCCAGGAGACCACGCCCTGCAGCATCCCCTCGCAGACCACTGGGCCTCCGGAATCACCCTGCAAAGAAACACGGAGGTATCAGCAAACACAGCCACACCCCAGTGCGTGTGCACAGCGAGCAGAGCCCGGCCCCTGCAGCAGGAGGCAGCAGACACACACACAGAACTCCCATCCCCTCCAGCAGGCACCTACACACACACAGACACACAACAGGCCCATCCCCTCCAGCTGAGGGCGACAGCCAGACAGACATACCACATGGGGCAGCAGGGACATACAGACAGGAAGGGTGTAAAGAGCAGAAATGGGTTCAGGCGAACCTAGTTTGATCTACCAGTGCTGGGGGTCAGGGCAGGCCAAAGAAGTGACTGGAGCATTTAGGCCTTGGTGCAGCTGGGGGGCAGACTGGCTGCTCTTCCAGGGGGCAAGTGGGAGGGCTGACGACTGCCCCTCAGCAGCAGCCTGGAAGGATTTGGAGGTCGCCGGGAATAGGACAGTACCGAGCCCTGTGAGCGCCGACACCTGGCACCTGCCCCGATCTTCAAGGTTGCCCCTTACCCGGCATGAGCTTCTCCCGCCCTGTTCCACGCCGGCGCAGAGCATGTTCTCTGTGATCAAGCCCCTGTAACGCTCCTTGCAGCTGTCCTGGCTGATGCTGTAGATATCTGCGCACTGTAATTCATCGGGGAAGGTCTCTGGGCAATGACAGGAAAACACGCTTGGGAGGAGGGTGCAAGAGACTTAAATTTAGTGTAAGGCCCTCAACTGGCATAGATCCACTGACCCCAATGGAACGATGTCTGCTTGAGCCCAGCTCAGGATCTGGTCCCATTGACCCCACTGAAGCTACGGCCCATTAACCCCAGCTGGGATCTGGCTCTGTTGACCCCAGAGGAGCTCCAGCCCATTGACCTCAGCTGGGATCCTGAAAATAATCAGCGTAGCAGCATTGCGCAAGAGGGTTTTTCTGGCGCAAGAAGGGGCAGTGTAGACAGCTCCTTCTTGTGCAAGAGCCTCTTCCGCAAAATGGCGGCTCATTAGATATGCAAATGAGGCTCGGGGATATTCCACGCTTAGCCTCATTTGCATAGCTCTGGCGCAAGATCGCGCCAGTGTAGACATAGCCTATGAGTAGTAATTCCATGCTCCAATACTAAAAATATAAAGGAAGGGATATATTATAGACCATCTGAGCAGGACAGTGATAGTGGCTATGAAATGCTGAGAGAGATTAGAGTCTATCAAAATCTAACCCCATATTGACTGGGTCTATGTCACCTCAGGACGGGATGCAGAGGTACAATTTCTTGTTATCTTAAGTGACTGCTTTTTGGAGCAGCTGGTTCTGGAACCCAAAAGGAGAGAGGCTATTCTGGATAAAATAAACAGTAAAACTCCCCGGGACCAGATGGCATTCACTCAAGAGTTCTAAAAGAACTCAAATGGGAAATTGCTGAACTGTTGACTGTGGTTTGTAACTTATCATTTAAATCAGCTTCCGTACCTAATGACTGGAAGATAGTTAAAGTGACGCCAATATTTTAAAAGGGCTCTATAGGTGATCCTGGCAATTACAGACCGGTAAGTCAATACCAGGTAAATTAGTTGAAACCCTAGTAAAGAATAAAATTGTCAAGCACATAGATTAACATAATTTGTTGGGGGAAAGTCAACATGGTTTCTGTAAAGGGAAATCATGCCTTACTAATCTGCTAGAGTTCTTTGATGGGGTCAACAAACAGGTGGACAAGCGGAATCCAGTGGATGTAATGTACTTAGATTTCCAGAAAGCTTTTGAGAAGGTCCCTCACCAAAGGCTGTTAAGCAAAGTAAGTTGTCATGAGATAAGTGGGAAGGTCCTTTCATGAAGTGATAACTGGTTAAAAGACAGAAAACAAAGGGCAGGAATAAATGGTCAGTTTTCTGAGCAGAGAGATGTAACAAGTGGGGGCCCCCACCCCCAAGGGTCTGTCCTGGGACCAATCCTATTCAAGTTATATCTAAATGATCTAGAGAAAGGGGTAAACAGTGAAGCAGCAAAATTTGCAGATACCAAACTGCTCAAAATACTTAAAACAAAAGCAGACTGTGAAGAGCTTTAAAAAGATCTCACCGAACTAAGGGTATGTTTACACTAGCCCCCTAGTTCAAACTAGGGAGGCTAATGTAGGCATTCGAAGTTGCAAATGAAGCCCGGGACTCGGTAGTTCGAATTAAAGCCCTAATTCGAACTACCTGTTAAAGCTGCTTGCAGGAGGAATAAAAAGGAGTTTTTATTAGGGCTTTAATTCGAACTACCAGGTCCCCGCCCTGGCAGTTAGTCCAGACTTAAAAATGGCGACCGAACGGGAAGATGCAAATAAAGCCTGGGATATTTAAATCCCGGGCTTCATTTGCAACTTTGAATGCCTACATTAGCCTCCCTAGTTCGAAATAAGAGGCTAGTGTAGACATACCCTAAGTGATTGGGCAACAAAAAAGCAAATGAAATTAAATGTTGATCAATGTAAAGTTATGCATATTAGAAAAAATAATCCCAACTACACGTACAATATGATGGGGACTCATTTAGCTACAGATACTCAAGAGAGAGATCTTGGAATCCTTGTGGATAGTTCTCCGATGAGGGGTTTGGAACGGGTCCCATATGAAGAGAGATTAAAAGACTGGGACTTTTTAGCTTAGAAAAGAGGAGACTAAGAGGGTGATTAGATAGAGGTCTATAAAATCATGACTGGTATGGAAACAATTGGAATAAGGATACATTATTTACTTATTCCCACAATATAAGAACTAGGGGTCACGAAATAAAATTAATGGGCCTCAGGTTTAAAACAAACAAAAGGAAGTTTTTCTGGACTCAGTGCACACTCAACCTGTGGAACTCCTTGCCATAGGATGCGGTGAAGGCTAGAACTTTCACAGGGTTCAAAAAAGAGCTAGATAGATTCATGGAGGTTAGGTCCCTCAAGGGTTATTAGTAGGGCAAGCAAACACCGGCCAGAGCCACTTGCCAGCCCTGCGCTGCGCATACGCAAGACTGGCACTGTGCACGCGCAAAGCGCTGGTGAATGGGGCTCATAGCACGACCAACTAAAATCTCCTTGCCACGGGCGAATAGATTCAGCAATTTGTCAAGCCCTGGCTATTAGCCAGCATGGGTAGGAATGGTGTCCCTGGCCTCTGTTTCTCTGGAGGTGGGTGACAGGGGAGAGATCATGTGAGGATTACCTGGTGTGACCCCTCCCTCTGGAGCATCTGGCATTGGCCATTGTCAGCAGACAGGACAATGGGCTAGATGGACCTTTGGTCTGACCCTGTCTGGCCATTCTTATGTTCTTATATTCTTGTGAGATCTCCCCAGATGTTGGTTTTGTCGAAGCTGCATTTTGCAGCAACAATTGTTTCAAGTTGAAAAATGTCCCGTGTGAGAAGCCAAAGACTGTTGACAACCCGTTAGCAAGGTCTCCCTAACGATCATCAACCCCCTTCCCGACGCTGAGCCCAACCTCAATCCCTCCCTTCCATGCCTCAGGGCCCCTTACTTTTGGGGGTCGTGACTGTGCCCCATCCTGACACGGTGCACTTTGTTCCAGGCGCAAGACACTGGGTTGCCAGGCTGATTGTGCTCACGTTGCTATTGAGTTCAGCCGGTTCATCCAACTCCAGGAGCATGAAGTCTTTGTCCTGAAGGCGGCTATTATACCCTGGGTGCACGATGATATTTTTAACTCCTCGAATCTGTTCTGTGCCTTCGTTCGTCTTCAGATTATAATCCCCAAGATACACCAGCACTGACCTGCGTGGAGACAGGGCAAAAGAGGAGATCAAGGGGAGGCGAGTCAAAGCTCATGGCACGCAAGCAAGTAGTGTTGGGCCATGAGTGGATTTCCTGGGGCAGAGGCGACCTCTGAGACCTTGCCAGTTTGGGTCCCGTATGGCTCAGTTTGACTCCAGACACATCTGATCTTGGTTTTTTCTTGGCACAAACTTCGCCTTCACAGAGCTGAGCAGAGCCATGGGGAAGGGCACGTATGGAGCAGGCCACAGACACAAAAATACAAGTATTGGTTACTTTATATTCAAGTTTCACCCTATGCATGTATCCTCCATTTCCATGGTATTGTGCACTGCATAGTTGGTTCAGTTATTTTTAGGCCCAATGGCTGGACATAAAATGCTTTGTTCTCCTGCCACACCTTCCTCCTCCCCCCACATGCTGCTTGGGGCCTTCTTGCAGGTTGGAGCAGAGCTGCCGAGGCTGGGAGCTCCTCTCTGGCCCCAGTCTGGCAGCAAGGAGCCCTCGCATGCTGCTGCCAGAGAAGAGCAGGCGGATGCGGAGTGCGGGTGCAAGCAGGGAGAGGCTCTCCATGGACAGGAGAGAGAAGCCCAGAGAGGAATCCACAGTGATATGCAAGCCCATCCTCAGGAAAACCAGCCCACACGGCTGAGTCCGTCCTGAATTTGTGGGGCATTCTGTCATTACCAAAGCAGCCGTTTTCACCCAAAATCAGGAATTCCATCCCTAGGCTTAAATGAACTACCCGGCTGCATAAGGCTCCTGAAAAACTGGCCCTTTCACAAGGTGCTGGCCAGACGGGAAGTAAACTGCCTTGTGGGATGTTACCCCAGGAGCAAACACCTTTGAAACAGAGCTACATGGACAATGTCCGTAACTCCAGAGACCAAAAGGTATCTGTGCACACACATAAGGGCAACAAAACAGCAAATGAAATTAAATGTTGATCAATGTAAAGCGATGCACTTTGGAAAAAATCATCCCAACTACACGTACAATATGATGGGGACTCATTTAGCTACAACTACTCAAGAGAGAGATCTTGGAATCCTTGTGGATAGTTCTCTGAAAACATCCACTCAGTGTGCAGCGGCAGTCAAAAAAGGAAACAGAATGTTAGTAATAATGAAAAAGGGGATAGAGAGTAAGACAGAAAATATCTTATTGACTCTGTATAAAACCATAGTACGCCCACATCTTGAATACTGCGTACAGATGTGGTCGCTTCATCTCAAAAAAGATATATTGGCATTTGAAAAGGTTCAGAAAAAGGCTACAAAAATGATGAGGGGTTTGGAACGGGTCCCATATGAAGAGAGATTAAAAGACTAGGACTTTTTAGCTTAGAAAAGAAGAGACTAAGAGGGTGATTTGATAGAGGTCTCTAAAATCGTAAATAGAATGTTAGGAATAATTAACAAGGAGTCCTGTGGCATCTTAAAGACTCACTAACTTATTTGGGCATGAGCCTTCCCAAGGTGAGTCCTTTAGGTGCCACAGGACTCCTCGGTGTTTTTGCTGACAGACTCCCACCGCTCCCAATCTGAAAATTGTGTGCAAGATGCATTGTTATGATATCAGGCTCCTATCAGCCCACAGCTCAAGCCTAGAGCCCCGAATGGAGAGGGGATGTGGGGAATAGTTGATGACAATGTAATCCCTGGAATGAATGTGTGGTGTTTGGCTAAAGCGGAAGCGCTCTCAAAATGCAGGTGACCTTTCTAGTGCTCTGTAAACACGGCCTGTCCTGAAGATAGCTCTGTCCTTCACACTCTCCCCTCCCCTCTGGGCTGAATTCTGCGAGGGGACCTCCAGACAGCGGAGCTATTTTGGGATTCCGGAAGAATTTCAAAATAGCAATTCCGTGTCTTGAAATGCATCTTTTATTTCAAAATCTATTTCAAAATAGTGGGTACGCTATTCCGCACCACGAGGGCTACGGGACCAGTCGGAATAGTGCTGTATTTTGAAGAACCAGGGGGATGCTCCAAGGACTGATGCTGGCAAGGGTGGGGGCGAGTTTCCTTCTGCCCACACCACTGGGGAGAGCCATACGGGCCTGCCGCCTCCGGGCTGGGCAGCCACATCTGAAGCAGGGCGCTGAAAACCCCCCGAAGGTGAAGGGAAGAGCCACAAAATGGTGCGGAGGCTGGAAAAACGGAAGGATGAGGCTGGGATTGAGGGGGGAGGGGCAGAGGGAGAGGTGGGCACAGAAGGGGGTCCCAAAGGAGAAGATAAGAACTGGGGACATGGCCTCATCCGCCCTCCCCCACCCCCGCGCTGACTTACCAGATATCTTTGCTGCAGTGCGCGGCAGTCAACACCCACTTCCTGTCGATCAGGCTCCCGCCGCAGTGGATTTGTCCGTGCTTCATGAGAGCTGCTTGGAAGGGCCGGGAGCCGGGGATGCAGGGCTTTGCCCCAATGACATGTACTTCCGTTGGGGAGAGAGGCTCACATCAGCCAGACACCAGCTAGGAGCCGGGGCGAGCATCAGCCACGGCAGTATGAATTGACTGGTGGCAGAAGGGCCGTGAACTGCCGTGAGCCGCCGCTCGTGTGCAGCCGTGCAGAGCTTGAGGCGACCTGAGGCTGTCCCAGGTGCGGTGTCTCCAGCAGAGACAGGGACGGGATCATAGCCCACATGGGGCGGGTGATGCAGGGTCCAACGCCCCCCATTTCTGTGTGGCCTGCCATGGGGGAGGGAGAGCGGCTCTGTCCTTCTCCCATTGTGCCTGCCCCTGGCACGCTCGGCCCCACAATGGAAAGGACACGGGGCAGCCGCCCACCATGCAGCCCCATCAGCCAGGCCATGTGATTACTGCCAGAGCTGGAACCAAAGCCATGGTGAGGCTGCCCCCAAAGGGACAGCCTTACCAAGGCCCGGCTGCAGCCACAGCGCACAGGGCAGTCTGCAGCGCCACTCATCATGGGTGGGAGAGAGAGGACTGTTAGCGTGTGTGGAAGTGCGCACCTTATAGGGAAGTGCCCAAGTGGGCGGGGCTCATTAGCAGCCGGGGGTGTGGCCTGGCAGGGGTTCATGGCCCCCCACTGGACTGTGGACCAGTGATTGGGAACTGTGGCCCTAAAGTCAGGAAAGAGCCTTTTGCTGTTCCCAAGAAAAAGCCCCCAGAGCTGATCAAATGATCGGTCTCCGGAAATCACCGTTAGCACAGGCTCAGCAGTGCCGAGAGCTGGCCACCGAGTTTCTCGGCTTTGCCGCAATACAAATAATTGAAACTTTTTTCTTCCTATTGGAAAATGCCATTTGGCTGAAGCTGAAAGTGTCTGGAAATGAGCTGGTAGCCAGGCAACTTCTTTTATCAGATCCAAACAAATCAACCTCTGTGGGCCGGGCTCCACAATCAAACGACAGCTCCCAGGATGCCTCATAGCCCGGGACTCCCATGATGCACTGGCTTCTCCTTATCTAGTGGTGCCTGGTGAGTCATGGGATGGGTAGTCTGACATTACTGGAAAAGAGCCATTTTGATTTTTTTTAAATGATGTCTGTCGCATGGTTTTTTCATAAAAGAATTAGCGTTCTATTCGAAATGGCGCTCTGCTCTGTAAAAGTGCTATGTTTTTACAAAAGCTTTATTTGTAAAAACATTGATGTCTCAGAGAAGCAGATTTTTTTCCCCAAAAAACATTCTGGTTTGTGGGAAATTTCAAAATTCTTCCCTTATGTCCCGACACGGGATGAAAACCTCTTGTAAAACCAGAGCTCCCGGCCTGCTCCACAAGCACTGGAGACTCGTCAGTGACGAGGCCTGTCTATGTTAATTCCCTTTTGCAACCTGTGGAACCGATTTAGGCACTTCCTGGATCTTCGCGCTTCCGGAGCAGCAACCTGTCTTAAGCCCCGTCTGAGACACTCCTGTACGGCCTGTGGCAAAACTGCAGAACCCTCCCACCCCGCCCAATGCTCTTCCTTACTTTTTCTTACTGATGCCCCGGCACCCAGCATGGTGAGGATCAGCAGCTGCATGGTGTCCATGGCGATGGGAACAGTCGGCGACGTCGCTGGTTTACTGCAGGGAGAGAGCGACAAGGAATCATTGGCCAGAGGTGCCTTGAGGAGGGAGGGTGACTCGCAGGTAAGGGGCTTGCGTAGGAGTCCAGTGTGAACAAGCTGTTGCCCTGCCCTGCAGCTAGCCACGGAGCCCCACATGGATAAACACACTGGGACTGTGTGGTGGGAATGGGGGGGGGGGTCTCCCCAACTCAGCTCCATCGTCCACTTCCACCCAGAGGCTCCCCCAGGGGCACGTTCCATGGAAACATCTGATCTGTCGCGGCAGGGAGAGACAAAATCTTAAGCCCAGTGGCAAAGATCTCCATGAGCTGTACTGAGCCCACCCCTCTCCTCTGGTTCCCCTTCTCAGTTGCCCCAGTAACAGAGCCCCCACAAAAAAACAACAGAGAATTGAATAGCTCTCCAGTGCTATGTGGCTTCCATCATGGCAGCCAGGTACTGTGTTTATCCCCACAACCGTTTGGTGAGGCTGGGCAGGGCTACAGTCCCCATTGCACTGCCGGGGAAACTGAGGCACAGAACAGCTACACGACTGTCTAACAGGCAGGCAGTGGCAGCTCAGCGATTAGAAGCCATGTCTCCCTAGTACCTGTTGAGCTGCTGAATTGCCAAACCGTCCGTCCTTCCTGAGCGCCCCATCACACCCCATAATCCCCCAATAACAGAGCAGTGCCCCCTGTCCCCAGAAAACAGGGTGATGCTCCGGCAGCCTGTAACACTCCCATAGCAGCAAGAAGCTTCCCCATGATCTTCCCAGGAACAATGGGATGCCCTGGACCACCTTCCTGCACCACTCCCCAAGCCACAGCAATCCCTCTGCACCCGGCCGCCATGCCCCCGCCCCCAGCCAGACATGCTGACAATGGGAACTGGACTGGCCCCGCTTCACCTGCAGCTCCTTGCAGAGCCCTCGGGAGCAGACGAGTCCCCAGCGGTTGTGACCTGGAAAAAGCTGAGAAGCCTCCGGGATGGGCCACTTTATATCCCTAGAAACAGGCCGGCCCTGTGAGTCACTGTCATCACTGGATCTAAGCAGATGATCAACGTTTTAGCCGCCGGGAGCCTCCCTCCACCCCCAGACACCTGGCTGCTGTTGGTTGTGCCGGGGAGTGGGGGAGGGACCCAGCCTTTGCTCTCATCTCTGTAGGGAACCCGGCAGGGATTAGCCCTTGGAACAGAACCTTCTCCACTGCCAAACCTGCCTCCCTGCGCCTCCCGCCCTGCTCTGGAAGGTGTCTTTCCCCCTCTCTTCCTGCTCTCCTGACCTGGTCCTGAATTTTGGGTAACCAGGCCCTGCTTCCTGATACTCAGCGCTGGGTTTGCCCTGGGGCTGCTCGGACGCTGACCTCTGGGATGGCGGCCCAGCTTGATTCCCGACAGCCCATAACCCACTCCTGACCCCCTCTCCCCGCGGGGGGCAGCGAGGGGCCTAGCCCCGTGTTTCTCAACCAGTGGTACGAGTACCCTTAGGGCAGTGGTCCCCAACCATTAGAGGTTGCCAGGCGCCAGGGGGCGTGGCCATTCGCCCGCCGGACGCCAGGGGGCAGGGACACTTGCGCGCCCAGGGGCGGGGCCCCCCCATAGCCACGCGCCCAGGGCCGGTGCCCCCTCCAAGCACCGCGCACCCGGGGCCGGTGCCCTCCCCCCGCCAAGCGCCGCGTGCCCGGGGCCGGCGCCCCCTGCAAACGCCGCGCGCCTGGGGCCGGCCCTCTCCCCCCCCAAAGCGCCGCGCGCCCAGGGCCGGCGCCCCCTGCAAACACCGCGCGCCCGGGGCCGGCGCTTACCGTGCGCCATGTGCCCGGGGCCGGCTCCGGCACCGCGCATGCGCCACGTGCCCGGGGCCAGGCCAGCCCTGAGCACTTGGCGGGTGCACACAAATGCACCGTGTTGAGGACCACGGCCTTAGGGGAACTCGAGAGAAGTCTGGGGGGTACGTCAATACAACTGAAATGAAACTGAATTTTTTTTTAAGTGTTACAGAGCTTTATTATTTTTGTACTTTTTACACCGAAAAATGTCATCGCCCACCCAGCTACGATTACGTTGTTTCAATGAATGTGTTGCAATGGTAGAAAAAAATTGTGTGTGTCTGGAAACTGTAGGTACTGGGGGTAGTTATCTTTTTTTTAAAAGGGGTACTTTATAAACAAAGGTTGAGAAACACTGGAAGAAGTAAATATATATATATAAAAAACAAACCATTTTCGCTGTTCAGTAAGGTGGGAGTAAGAACTGACTGCAACACTGGGTATGTCTACACTACAAAGTTTTGTCGGAAAAAGGGCCGTTTTTCCGACAAAACGTGAGGAACGTCCATGCTGCAATTGCATTCTTCTGCAAGAAAATCAAAAGAACAGAAGGGCTGTGTCTACACTGCACCCCTTTTCTGGAAAAGGGATGCAGATGAGACAAGTCGGAATTGCAAATGAAGCGGGGGATTTAAATTTTCCCCACTTCATTTGTATAAACATGGCTGCCGCTTTTTTCCAGCTCGGGGCTTTGCCGGAGAAAAGCGCCAGTCTAGACAGGATCTTTCGGAAAATAAACCCTTTTCTGAAAGATCCCTTATACCTCTTAAATTCAGGAATAAGGGATCTTTCGGAAAAGGGTTTATTTTCCGAAAGATCCCGTCTAGACTGGCGCTTTTCTCCGGCAAAGCCCCAAGCTGGAAAAAAGCGGCAGTCATGTTTATAGAAATGAAGTGGGGAAAATTTAAATCCCCCGCTTCATTTGCAATTCCGACTTGTCTCATCTGCATCCCTTTTCCAGAAAAGGGGTGCAGTGTAGACACAGCCAAGTGATTTTCCAGCATTGGTAATTCTCATTCTACAAGGAAGAAGCCTTTTTTGAAAGAGCTCTTTCCCAATAAGGCCCGGATGAATGGGGAAGAGGAAGTTCTTTCAAAGGAAGAGGAGAGAGGAAAGAGGAAAGAGCACAGGTGCCCTGGTGACCACTCCGTCCATAGTAATCCCAGCTTTCATTCGAGAGAGTGTCCATTCAGTGTGGACGCTCTCTTTTGAAAAAGCAGATCACCTTTTTGATGTACTTTTGCAGTGTGAACGCTGCAAAGGTCTCTTCCGAAAAAAGCTTCTTTGGAAAGAAGACTGCAGTCTAAATGTAGCCTGTGGAGCCCAGAGGCTGAGAAAGAAAGAAAGAAAGAAAGAAAGAAAGAAAGAAAGAAAGAAAGAAAGAAAGAAAGAAAGAAAGAAAGAAAGAAAGAAGGGAGTTGTAGCAGCCACATGGCTACACTTACAGGACCACTGGAACTTTCTGAGGAGACTGTAGAGCAGTGGTCCCCAACCATTTAAGGTTGCCGGGCGCCAGGGGGCGTGGCCGTTTGCCCGCCAGGCGCCAGAGAGCGGGGACACTTGAGCGCCTGGGGGGGGCCTGTGCCCAGGGGCGGGGTCCCCCAAGGGCCGCATGCCCAGGACCGGCGCCCCCCCAAGTGCCGCATGCCCAGAGCGCGGGTGGCTAATCTGCGGCACTCCAGGGGCCGGCGCTCACCGTGCGCCATGCGCCCGGGGCCGGCTCTGGCACCATGCATGCACCACGTGCCCAGGCTGGCCCCGAGCACTTGGCAGGCGCACACAAATGCCTCCACGGTCGCCATGGCGCCTGCGGGCACCGTGTTGGGGACCAGTGCTGTAGAGCAATGGCAGATATATACTAAAGGTAGGAAACTTTTTGATGTTGCGAATGACATTAAGGAAGAGAAGAAAGCGCCATTATTTTTAAGGGGCTAAGACCTACTCTCTGCTACACAGTTTGCTGCTCCCTGGTAAGCCAGGGTATGTCTACACTGCATCCCTAGTTCGAACTAGGGATGCAGTGTAGACGTACCCCCAGAGACCAAATCTTACAGTGACATTGTAGAAATCCTGGGGTTATACTATGCTCCAGAACCATTGGTAACTGCCTAAAGGTCTAGGTTCCACTACAAAGACCAAAAAGAAAGTGAAACAATTGTACCATTTGTAGCAAATTTGAAAAAACTTGTGGCACGTTGTGAATTTCAAGAGATGTTAAACGGCACCATATGGGACAGATTAGTGTGTGGCAGAGGCTCAGCTCACTCTACAGAAGGCCGTTGATATTGCGGTCTCCATGGAACTGGCCACACGGGAGGCGCAATACCTCAGTACACCCCCTCGGGTACATGAAGTGTCCAAGAACCAACTCACCAAACGGTGGGGAGATAGGAATGTTACTGCAGTGGAAAGCCAGGTCACTGTGCATCAGAATGCTGGTGTAAGAACCTCGTGTGTTGCTAGTGTGGGGAAAAGGACACACTGAGCGTGCCTGCAAACAAAAGAAAAAATGCCTGTGGTCTGGCAGGACAAAGAAGAAAATCTGCCTCCCATCGAGCAGACTCCTGATGATCCAGGTGACACCCCGTCTGAAGAAGAAGGGCCCTGCTATGTTTTGTCTTTGGCCAGGGGCTCCCGTGAATATGGGGTAGCCCCATTGTTGGGCGGCAAACCTGTACGCATGGAAGTGGACACCGGTGCAGCAGTTTCATTGGTGTCAGACACGGTGTATAAGGAAAAGCTAAAGCACCTTCCACTTAAGGCAACAAAGATCGTTCTGGAGACGTATGCGGGAGAAGCGGTACCCCTCCAGAGCACTAGTGATGTTAAGGTGGAGCTCAATGGGCAGACGGCTGAATTGCCACTGTTTGTGGTGAAAGGACATTACCCAGCCTTAGTGGGTAGATCATGGTGCCAGAAGATCCCGCTGAACTGGGCAAATGTGCACTGGATGACTAAAGCAGAAACAGGTCTGACCGATGTATGAAAGAAACATGCTGCTGGTTTTGGAGAATATCTGGGAAGCATGAGAGTGTAAGCCAGGGTTGAAATACTACTTGCTATCAGCCAGCTAAAAGGAGAGAGCTGCCCTGTGGGTGGGTGTGCTCGCTCCAATTGTTTAGCTCTGCAAGTTAATTAACTGTTAATTGTTGATATGTAAATACAGGTCATGCCAGGAGGAGGAAGGAATCTGAGGTGTGGCTGTGTAAATCCAATTCAGCCGAGGCTGATGAAAGATCAATGTTGGAATGGAATGTGGTGTACTGTAAATAATTTGGGGCTGTTGTGGGGGTCACTAATCATGCTACCCCTAAATGTGGGAACTGTAAAACATGACACCAGTGCTTGCAGGAGAGACACCATTATTGTAAGAGGTCTCCAAGGAACAAGCCTCCCCCCTTCCAGAGTTGAGTGGACTGAACTGGGGGGAAAGACTAAAGGGCTTGAGTCAGCCTGTTTCATACCTGCCAGGTGTGAACTGTAAGACTGGCTCAACCTTCCCCTTTCCCCCGGCTATGTCTACATTGGCAAGATTTTGCTCAAAAGCGGCTGCTTTTGCACAAAATCTTGCCCCCTGTCTACACTGGCCAGGAATACTTGCGCCAGAACACTGATGGTCTAATGTATAAAATCAGTGCTTCTTACACAAATATTCGGATGCTCCTGCTCAGCAATAAGCCCTCTTGTGCAACTGTTCTTGTGCAAGAGGCCAATGTAGACAGGCAACATCAATTTCTTGTGCAAGAAAGCCCTATGGTTAAAATGGCCATCAGAGCTTTCTTGCACAAGAGAGCATCTACACTGGCACGGATACTCTTGTGCAAAAGCACATATTTTGCGCAAAGGCACATGCCAATGTAGACACTCTGGGTATGTCTACACTACCACCCTAGTTCGAACTAGGGTGGTAATGTAGGCATACCGCACTTGCAAATGAAGCCCGGGATTTGAATTTCCCGGGCTTCATTTGCATAAACTGGCCAGCGCCATTTTTAAATGCCGGCTTGTTCGAACCCCGTGCCGCGCGGCTACACGTGGCACGGGCTAGATAGTTCGAACTAGCAAGCCATTCCGAACTATCTGTACGCCTCGTGGAACTATGCTACTCCCGTTCGGGCAAAAGTCTTTTTCCGAAAGACTTTTGCGCAAAAGGGCCAGTGTATACAGCATAGTACTGTTTTCCGCAAAAAAGCCCCGATTGTGAAAAAGGCTTTTTTGCGGAAAAGCGCGTCTATATTGGCCACGGACGCTTTTCCGCAAAAAGTGCTTTTGCAGAAAAGCATCCTGCCAATCTAGACGTGCTTTTCCGAAAATGCTTTTAACGGAAAACTTTTCCGTTAAAAGCATTTTCGGAAATTCATGCCAGTTTAGACGTAGCCATTGTCTATGGGCAACTCCAATTGTTCTAGTACTGAAGCACGATGGTTCCATTTAGATTTGCGGAGATTTTAAGGTCATTGTTAATCCACCTAGAGAAAGGAGGCCTCCTTAACAGCTGGATCTTTAGTTGAGCTTAACTCACAGAGAAGGCAAAATAATCCCCAGGGCTAGCTGGGAACTTGAGGCCGTCTATCCTCATTCCATAGTTAGTGTTTGTTTTATTAAAGGGACTTATTAAGGGGGAGGAATGTGTGGGGTATTGGGTTGTAGACAGAGATCTTGTTGTTGTAGTAACTGGATTACTTCATTAGGAATCAGCCCAGCCAGGTTGGGCTGATTCTAGTGAGTTCTCTGTTATGAAATAAATGGACACTTGCAACTGCTCAAGCTCTTTGTGTTCCAGTGATTTCTTCCTCCAAACGATATAACAGAGATGCCCTTGATGCAGTGCTTGGGGGTGGAAGGAGGAGTCTTCATCCCACCACAGGAAACCCGGGTGAACAGAGACCAGTGGCGCTGGGATGGCATGGGGGAAGGTCATGGCCCTCCCACTTCCTCAGGGTGGACTGGTCCGACCAGTTCATGGGGCAGATCCTGTCCCCTTCCCTCCTCTCCCTCTTGAGGCCCCATCCCTGGCCAAGCCAAACTGGCGCCTGGCTGAGGTGCATGCAGGAGTTGCATGGAGACTCCACCTGCCCGTCTTGCGGGGGGCCAGAGAGCGGCCCTAGCCCATGTCCCAGCCCCCTGGCCCAGGGCAGGAGGTGGGGGATTTTGTGGGTTCCCACCAGCTCTCCACAGTTGCCTGTGCAGCTTTGTCCCTGACCCAGTGCCAGTTCAGGCCTGGGGTAGGCAAGGGAGGGGCAGGGGGCTTAGAGCTGCAGCCTGGCCATGCTAAGAGCTGAGTGGGCAGCTGTGAGGAGCAATGGATCCTCCTCACATCCCAGGCAGGAGATCCAGGGGACAGTGACACTGGCTGGGGGCTTCTTTCCGTGGGCCCCACCCCCACACCACGGTCTGGTGGAGGGTCCGTCACTGCTCTCCACACTTGGCCACATGGGAGGCTGCAGCTCCATGGCCCTACCCCCACGGCCCAAGCCGGGTGAGGGTAAGAACCACGTGGGCAACTCCTGACACCTGGCAGGGCCTTGGGGGGAAGAGGAGGACCCTCGGGGGAGGCAGGGCCGGGGGGGTACATTGGCCCTTGGGCACCCCACTTTTGGGACACCTCCATGCCTCTGCAGCCTTCATCCTTCACAGTCTCTGAGAGAAATTGTCACATCAGCTGACTCCTCTGTCCCAGAGAATGGGAAACCCAAAGCCCTCCACCAGCTGGCAGGGAGAAGGACCCTGCAGGAAGGATCCCAGCATTTCCAGGCCCAACCACGTCATTAGGAAATGGAGAAACAGGAGAGGAGGCAAGAACTCCCTGCAGCCCGACTCCATACTCCAAATCCGCCCCTCCTGTTGTACGAAGAGCACCGCACGGGATCGTTACAGGGGAATACGGCAAAACACCACATTTCTTGGTAATACACATAGCAATCAACACTTATCATATGCATATGAGAAATCACACACACACACTCACACACAAGCACACTCCCTCTTGCTACCACTAGTTGCTCCCCACAACTGTACTGGCCAGGTGAGTTAGGTGGGGGAGGGGTGGAGCTGGGCTCCTGCCAATTCTGATGGATGCTCCCATGTTGACAAAACAAAACCCCAGGGTCCCCCCTGCAAGATAATTTAGATTTATAGCAGCTCCTCTTTCATGCAAATCTCTCATCTTATGCATATGCAAAATCTGTGAGAGTCGTCATATGCATAAGTTGTCGTGGGCAAAGACCCACTTCGTCAGATGCATGTAGTGGAAATTTCCAGAGGCAGGTATAAATATGCAGGCCACAATAAGGCTAGAGATAACGAGGTTAATTAAGTCAGGGAGGGTGAGGCCCACTTCTAGCAGCTGACGTGGAGGTGTGAACACCAAGAGAGGAGAAACTGCTTTTGTACTTGGCTAGCTACTCACAATCTTTGTTTAACCCTAAACTGACGGTGTCAAATTTGCAGATGAACTGTAGCTCAGCAGTTTCTCTTTGAAGTCTGGTCTTGAAGTTTTCCTGCTGCAGGATGGCTACCTTTAAATCTGCTAGGCTGTGTCTAGACTGGCAAGTTTTTCTGCAAAATCATTTGATTTTGCGGAAAAACTTGCCAGCTGTCTACACTCGCCGCTTGAATTTCCGGAAAAGCACTGACAATCTCCTGTAAAATCATCAGTGCTTTTCCGGAAATACTATGCTACTCCCGTTTGGGCAAAAGTCTTTTTCCAAAAGACTTTTGCTCAAAAGGGCCAGTGAAGACAGCATAGTACTGTTTTCCGCAAAAAAGCCCGATTGCGAAAATGGCGATCGGGGCTTTTTTGCGAAAAACTGCATCTAGATTGGCCATAGATGCTTTTCCACAAAAAGTGCTTTTGCGGAAAAGCATCCTGCCAATCTAGGCACGATTTTTCCGAAAATGCTTTCAACAGAAAAGTTTTCTGTTAAAAGCATTTTCGGAAAATCATGCCAGTGTAGATGTAGCCCTATTGTGTGACCAGGGAGATTGAAGTGTTCTCCTACAGGTTTTTGTATATTACCATTCCTAATATCTGATTTGTGTCCGTTTATTCGTTTATGTAGGGACTGTCCGGTTTGGCCGATGTTTATAGCAGAGGGGCATTGCTGGCACATGCTGCCGTATATTACATTGGTAGATGTGCAGGTAAATGAACCAGTGATGGTATGGCTGATCTGGTTAGGTCCTGTGATGGTGTTGCTGGTGTAGATTTGTGGGCAGAGTTGGCACCGAGGTTTGTTGCATGGATTGGTTCCTGAGTTAGAGTTACTGTGGTGCGGTGTATAGTTGCTGGTGAGAATTTGCATATACTCCCATACATCTGTTAGTCTATTAGGTGCCACAGGACTCCTTGTCGCTTTTGGAGATCCAGACTACCACAGCTACCCATCTGATACTTGACATCATATGCATATGCAGTTAGTCATCTGTGGCGCCTTCTTCTGGGGGGTGTCTCACTGCTGCCATGTCTACAATACAGAGGGGGTTTTTTTAATCCATTTTTTTTAAAAAAAACCCTTACTTACATCTACACTGCAATCACATTCTTTCAAAAAAAATAAATAAAAAGAACAGAGGGATTTCCCCAACATTGGTAAACCTCTTTCTATGAGGAAGAAGCCTTTTTCCAAAAGAGCTCTTTCAGAAAAAGGTATGTGTGTGGACAGGGAAGAGGGAGTTCTTTGGATAGAAGAGGAAAGAGGAATAAGCACAGGTGCCCTGGTGGCCACAGATTACATGCAAGAGAGTGTCCATTCAGTGTGGATGCTGTCGAAAAAGCAGATCACTTTTTCAATGCACTTTGGCAGTGTGGACGCTCTCTTTCGGAAGAAGTTTTTTATGAAGATCTCTTCCAGAAAAGCTTCTTCCAAAAGAAGCCTTCAATCTAGACATAGCTCACCTCCAAAGAGGGGGATCCCAAAAGCAGGCCCTTGCTGCTGACTCCCAAGGCGACCATAGGTCCAGTGGGCCCAAATCCCAGGTGTCATTGTTCTTGGATCTGACTTCCATCCCAACCTTTGCAACTGGTTGTCTTTCACACCTTTTCCAGTCACACCTCATTCACTCCACAGGGCAATCCATTCAGCAAAAGGGGGGAGATCTATTCTGGTATGAAGACATTCTCTTGACCTGACTTATTTGTAGGGACTATTCTACCAAGACTTAATACAAAGTTTCTGTGTCCTATATGAAAAGATACAATGTTTCTGTATAAAAAGGACTTGATACAAGTTTAAAAGTATCATATGTATAGTAGCCCAGTGTCTGAGAGTCTGTAACGCCGAAATGCTGGCTGTTCCCTCTGGGCGGCGCTGTTGCTGAAATGCTGGCTGTTCCCTCTGGGGGCGCTGTTGCCTGAAATGCTGGCTGTTCCCTCTGGGCGGCGCTGTTGCCTGAAATGCTGGCTGTTCCCTCTGGGGGGCGCTGTTGCCTGAAATGCTGGCTGTTCCCTCTGGGCGGCGCTGTTGCCTGAAATGCTGGCTGTTCCCTCTGGGCGGCGCTGTTGCTGAAATGCTGGCTGTTCCCTCTGGGGGCGCTGTTGCCTGAAATGCTGGCTGTTCCCTCTGGGGGGCGCTGTTGCCTGAAATGCTGGCTGTTCCCTCTGAGTGGCCCGTACTGCATGAGGAGTGCGGGGCCCAAACGGCCACTTGCTCCCCCGCGGCGGCCCGGCTGAGTGGCGCACAAGTCAGCCAAGTGCCACGGTGGGAGGCAAAGGGGGGTGGGGCGGTGACGTGCGGCGTGACAGCGGCTCCAGGCCCCACCCCCTGGCCGTGAACGTCACCGCCCCGCCCCCCTTCGCCTCCCGCCGTGGCGCTCGGCTGACTTCTGTGCTGCTCAGCCAGGCCGCCACGTGGGAGCAAGCGGTGCAAGCGACCATTTGGGATCCATGCCCCCCCCCCCATGCAGCACAGGGAGTGCGAAGCCAAAACGGCCATTTGGGCTCCACGGTCCCCCAAGTGAGAGGCAGGAAGGGGAGGAGAAGTGAAAGAGAGGGGGGGGAGGCAGGAGGAAGAGGAGGAGGAGAGAGAGAGAGATGGAGCAAGAGTGAGAGACCGGAGGCTCAGGAGAGAAGACCGACATGGAGGAGAGACCTGAAAATCCCATTTTATGATGGGCTAATTGGCTAGAATACAGAGATTATATAAAGATGATCCACACTCACATGAAAATGACTAATCCAGAGATTTATGATTACTATAGAGATGTATTATTATGCCCCTTTATTCAGCTCTGGTGAGGCCATATCTGGAGTATTGTGTCCAGCTCTGGGGGGGGGGGGGGGGCCCACTATGGACTCATTGGAGAGGGTCCAGCGGAGAGCAACCAAAATGATTAGGGGGCTGGAGCTCATGACCTATGAGGAGAGACTGTGGGTATGTCTACGCTACAGCGCTAATTCGAATTAGTTCCACGAGGAGTACAGATAGTTCGGAATGGCTACGTAGTTCGAACTATCTAGCCTGTGCTGCGTGTAGCCGCGCGGCACGGGGTTCGCACTAGCCGGCTTTTAAAAATGGCGGCGCCGGCTTTATGCTAATGAAGCCCGGGAAATTCAAATCCCGGGCTTCATTAGCAAGTTCGGTATGCATACATTACCCCGCTAGTTCGAACTAGCGGGGTAGTGTAGACATACCCTAAGGGATTTGGGTCTGTTTAGTCTACAGAAGAGAAGAGTGAGCGGGGATTTGATAGCAGCCTTCAACTTCCTGAAGGGAGGTTCCAAAGAGGATGGAGAGAGGCTGTTCACAGTAGTGAGGGACGGCAGAACAAGGAACAATGGTCTCAAGTTACAGTGGGGGAGGTCTAGTTTGGATATTAGGGAAAACTATTTCACTAGGAGGGTGATGAAGCGCTGGAATGGGTTCCCTAGGAAAGTGGTGGAATCTCCATCCCTAGGGGTGTTTAAGTCTCAGCTTGACAAAGCCCTGGCTGGGTTGATTTAGTTGGGATTGGTCCTGCTTTGGACAGGGGCCTGGACTTGATGCCTCCTGAAGACTCTTCCAGCACTAAGATTCTATGATTCTATGTATCTACACTTCCACCAGCCACCAGTTGCCCCTTCCTGGCTACCTTGCAGACCCACCAGCAATAACTGGCTTGCATTTCATGGAAGACAACCATGTGTCCATGTCACTGAATTGTTCCTGTCAAAATACAAAACCTGGGGGGGAAAAATACAAAAAAGCAAAACATTCTGTTCGAAAAATTTCCAGAAACCATTTCCAAATGTTCCCTTCCAAATCATGTGTGTGTAGAAATTTTCCTTTAATTTTTACTGTTTTAATGTAAAATGTTTATAAAAGCTCAATGTCCCAACAAAACTTTTTGTTTCAGAACTGTTTTGTTTGATCTCAAATGATCCCACCCCAAAATTGCAAGGGACCTGAAAAATCTGTCCAACGCTCTGAGTCAATTTTGGTAGCACTTTTGATGGAAATGGAAAAAGCCGGAAGAGTGGGTTTGTTTTGACAATGTGAAAACAATTCATTTCCATAAGGCGCAAATATTTTGTTTTGATTGATTTCTTCTTCGCCTTTATGTGACATTGAAATATTGATTTAAGAAACATTTTAATATTCGAGATTAGCAGATGTACCCAGCATTGCTTGGGTCTTTAACTGAAGTGGTTTTTTTTAAAATAAATGGAAAATGTCCATGCTTTATCACAGTGACTGTATTTTTTTTAAATTAAGGCTGGATTATGGGTCTGGGGATAAGGAGAGGTGTGTGTGTGTGTGTGGCAGGGGGGTTAGGGCAGAGGACTGGGAGGTGGGGGGCCTCAGGGCAGGGGGTGGGGGCCTTAGGGTCAGAGTACGGAGGTGGGGGCTCAGGGCAGGAGGAAAAATTATTTCACTAAGAGGGTGGTGAAGCACTGGGATGGGTTACCTAAGGGTATATCTACATTAGCTCGTTAATCCACACTAGGTAGGCAAATGAGGCGACCGGAGTTGCAAATGAAGCCCAGGATTTAAATATCCCGGGCTTTATTTGCATGTTCCCGTCTGGTCGCCATTTTGAAATTTCACTAGCCCGAACTCACTGCCACACGGCTACATGGCATACTCCATGGAATGAGGAGTAACAGATAATTTGAACTAAGGACTTAGTTTGAATTAACGTTTCACTGCCATGGGTAGCCGCGCGGCCGTGAGTTCGGGTTAGTGAAATTTTAAAATGGCGATTGGACGGGAACATGCAAATAAAGCCCGGGATATTTAAATCCCAGGCTTTATTTGAAACTCTGGTCACCTCGTTTGCCTACCTAGCTTAGATTAACGAGCTAGTGTAGACATACCCTAGGGAAGTAGTGGAGTCTCCATCCCTAGAGGTGTTTAAGCTGGGTTTATTTAGTTGGGATTGGTCCTGCCTTGGGCAGAGGGCTGGACTTGATGACTCCTGAGGTCTCTTCCAGCTCTAGGATTCTGTGATTCTAGAGTGTTAGAAGGGACCACATGGGAAATCAAGAGAAGTTGCAGGGCTCTGGAAATGAGGGGCTTTTACTGTACAAACATGATTTTCCAACATGAGCAAAATAATTTGGGGGCATTCTCCCTGCATCCGATACCAAGAGATTCCACCTTTTCATTCCCACATCACAACGGATTCTCTTCCCACACTTGAAATGTCTGAATTCCCCATTTTCCACCCTGCTCTAGTTTATGAGCTCAACCAGCCTCTCTCTTCTCTGACCCAGCTTCTTCTCTGAGGTCAGCCTGCGCTTTTCCCATCCGTTGTCTCCAGGGCCTCTTACTGCATGCCTTCAAAATGGCAAATCTGGGCCCACCCCAAACTGAGAGATTGGTTTAAAAATCACAAGACATCCAAAAAACTGCAAGATGCCTTTATTCACTGTTTTGTTTTGGTTTTCTTTTTGTTTGAGGTTCTTGGGGTTGGTTTCCCAGTTTTCTTTCCCCAGCCTCCAGAGCTGGCAACCGGTGTTTTCCGACAAAAGCTCAGATTCTCATGAGTCACCTGATTCCAGGAGCTCGATGCTTTGTGAAACCCACCCATCCTCATGGGACTTGTCCTAAGATCATGTGAGATTCGGGTCACTGAGTCTCACCATCGCCAAATCTTGAAGTTGAGACTTGCGGGGACGTTAAGGGCTAAATGTGTCCACTTAGGATATCCACCAGATGTAGAGGATGGAGGACATTGCCTGGAAAAGAAGCAACTCTTCGAAAGATTTGGAGGCTGTGGTTGAAAATCAGCTAAACATGAACTCCCAGGGCTCGTCTCCACGAGGGCATCTCTGCCGCTATGTTCCCATAGCACCGAACCATAAAGCTTGAACTCCGTCCGATCTCAGACTTCAGGACTTCTTGCCCCAGGCCAGCGTAAGAGACCAGACCCGGGCACCGCTTATGGCATTTAGTCTCATAATTTTTAATCCTGTCTCATGATTTTAAAGCCCATCGTTAGGCAGCTCGCATCATAGCTCCTGCTAAGGTGCAAGCCTGCGCAGCCACGCACAAAAAGTTCTTCCCCCGCCCACCTCCTCTGGAGAGCCGTGCATCAGCACTTGCATGGCAGGCGGGTGATCCGGCAGATGGGGCCGGCTGAGATGGTGCGGTGAGGGAGCTGCTGGGCACGGGGGGTGGGGGGGGAGGACGCCTGCTCTGGTGGCCGGGGTTGCCACATGGCGGGGGGAGGCCAGGAATGGGACCTGCCGCATGGTGGCAGGGAGGGTGAGGAGGCAAGGTCTGCACCGGCAGCTGGGAATGGGATATGCTACTTGGCAGGAGAGTGTGTGTGTCTGCTCCGAAGGCCAGGAACATGTGTGTTAATAAATTGGGTGCCATGGTGGTGCACATCCAAACCAGTGCACTGTTGATGCACAAGCCAAAACTCCCTCCACTCATGGTTGGAAAATCTCAGAGGGGCCCTGGCTCGTGTGATTTTCAAAGCACTCTCCAGGTGTTCAAGCTGGCCCCATGATTCTAATTGAAATCTCATGATTTTTTTAAAAAAAACCATTTCATGAATTCAAGCTGATCTCCTGATTTTGAAACCTGTCTCACAATCTCCAGCTGAGTCGGGCTTTCTAAACTACTCACCCATTTTTAACTCAGTCTCAGGATACTGTTGGGCCTGGATCATGACTTGACTGCTTTGGGCTGGCCCCATGACAACTCCCCCATCCTAGTCCCACCCGGGCCACATTCCCACCCCCCGTGCTCCTCAGGTACCGCGGCAAGGGGACAAGTGGTGTGGCTGGTGTGGGTGGGGTACTGTGGCAGGCGTGACATGCTGTAAGCTCTCAGTCTGATTTGGGGAGCCTGCCCCTTATGGTGTCCCTCACCCACTGGACGGCTGTGCAGACATTGGCGTAGACCCCAGGCCGTCCCCGCAGGGCACAGACGGACGTTCCCCAGGAGACTATGCCCTGCAGTATCCCATTGCAGACCAGTGGGCCTCCGGAATCGCCCTGTGGAGACAACGCGGAGGTATCAGCAAACACAGCCACAACCCAGCGCATGCACACAGCGAGCAGGGCCCGTTCCCTCCTACAGAGGGCAGCAGGGACACACACAGACATACACACAGCGGGATCCATCCCCTCCAGCAGGGGGCAGCAGGGACACACACACATACACACACACACACACACACACACACATATCAGGATCCATCGCCTCCAGCAGGGGGCAGCAGGGAGGGACACACACACACACACACACACACACACACACACACACACAACAGGACCCATCCTCTCCAGCAGAGGGCAGCAGGGACACACACACAGCTTGCCCATCCCTTCCAGCAGGGGGCAGCAGACACACACAAACACAGCAGGACCATCTCCTCCAGCAGGGGGCGGCAGGGGCACACGGAAAGGAAGCATTCAAAGATCAGAAATTGGCTCAGGTGGAGCCAGCTGGCTACACCTGCGCTAGGGATCGGACCCAAAAGGTGGATGACGCAAGTAAGGCTTGGTGCGGCCTGACTGCTCTTCCATGAAGCCCAAAGCCAGGCTGGCACAGGGGCCGAGTGATGACTGCCCCTCCATAGCAGGCTGAGAAGGATTTGGAGTTCGCCGGGGACAGGAGAGTACTGAGCTGTGGGATCTCCAACACCCGGCGCCAGCCCCATTTCACCGAGGCCCCCTTACCTGACACGTGTCTACGCCACCCTGTTTCACGCCAGCGCAGAACATGTTCTCCGTGATCCTGCCCGGGTAATTCTGCTGGCACTTCTCCTGGCTGACGATGTAGAGATCCGCACACTGCAAGAGGGCCGGTAGCCGCTCTGGGCAATGACAGAATAACCAGCACTTATGAGTAGGGCACAAGACGCAAGGGAAGAAAAATCAGTGTAAGACCCTCTTTGCTGTAAACTGATTCAGATCCACTGACCCCAATGGAGCTATGACCCATTGACCCAGCTGGGATCTGCCCCATTAACCCCAGCTGGGATCTGGTCCCATTCTTTTTCCCCAAAATGAAATTTTTGATGAGCAGAAAAGCCAGGCTGTGTCCAGACTCCATGCCTCCGTCGACGGAGGCATGTAGATTAGCCAGATCGGAAGAGGGAAATGAAGCCGCGATTAAAATAATCGCGGCTTCATTTAAATTTAAATGGCTGCCCCGATCTGCCGATCAGCTGTTTGTCGGCAGATCGGGAGAGTCTGGACGCGATGCCCCGACAAAGAAGCCTTTCTTCATCGACACAGGTAAGCCTGGTTTCATGAGGCTTACCTGTGTCGATGAAGAAAGGCTTCTTTGTCGGGGCATCGCGTCCAGACTCTCCCGATCTGCCGACAAACAGCTGATCGGCAGATCGGGGCAGCCATTTAAATTTAAATGAAGCCGCGATTATTTTAATTGCGGCTTCATTTCCCTCTTCCGATCTGGCTAATCTACATGCCTCCGTCGACGGAGGCATGGAGTCTGGACACAGCCCCAGTGAAAAACGCTCCGAGCAAACCAATCACATCACTGATATCCAGCATTTTTGGGGCGATTATATTTCACTGTGATTTGAAGCAGGCCTGTAACATTTTAAAATGGTGTTGAAAACAAAAGGGAAGAGAATTGCAAAGGGAAACGTGTCAAAGGGCAAAAAATCAGGTCGTTGGGTCTCAGTGTTTTCAAATGCAATGTTTTTTTCCTGAATCTTTTTTTTTTTTCTTTCAGAAAGCAATGAAATTGTTTCACATTGGTGGGAAACTTTCCTGTTGTAGATGTGGCGTTTTTCACCAAAAATCACTTTGGTTGTAACATTTCCCCCAGAAGTAGCCATAGGACTTGACAGTCCATTGATGAGGTCACCTTAAAGCTCCTTCCCCCCAAACTGAAGCCAATCTCAGCCTCTCCCTGTTATGCGCTGGCACCCTGTACCTTGGGGGGACTTGATGGTGCCCCATCCCGACACGCTGCATCGCATTCCTGGGGTGGGACAACGGGTCGCCAGGCTGATCGTGTGCACGAAGTTGTTGAGTTGAACAGGCTCATCCAACTCCAGGAGCATGAAGTCGTAGTCGTGAGGGCGGGATTTATACCGAGGGTGCACGAAGAAGTTGCAGATTCTTCGAGTCTGTTCTGTGGGTTCGCTTACCCGCAGATTATAATCCCCCAGATTCAACTGCACTGAGCTGCATGAAGGAGGGAAAAAGGAAGAGATGGATGCAAAGCTAGGAAGGAACAATCCGTGTCACACATACAGAATGGGAAGCGACTGTCTAGGAAGGAGTACTGCAGAAAGGGATCTAGGGATCAGAGTGGGTCACAAGCTAAATATGACTCATCAGTGTGACACTGTTGCAAAAAAAGCAAATGTGATTCTGGGCTGCGTTAACAGGAGTGTTGTGAGCAAGACACGAGAAGTCATTCTTCCGCTCTACTCTGCACTGGTTAGGCCTCACTTGGGGTGTTGTGTCCAGTTCTGGGCATCACATTTCAAGAAAGATGTGGAGAAATTGGAGAAGGTCCAGAGAAGAGCAACAAGAATGGTTAAAGGTCTAGAAAACATGTCTGAATTGGGCTTGTTTGGTTTGGAAAAGAGAAGACAGAGAGGGGACATGATAGCAGTTTTCAAGTATCTAAAAGGGTGTTACAGGGAGGAAGGAGAAAAATTGTTCTCCTTGGCCTCTGAAGATAGGACAAGTAGCAATGGTCTTAAATTACAGCAAGGGAGATTTAGGTTGGACATCAGGAAAAACTTCCCAACTGTCCAGGTAATTATGCACTGAAATAAATTCCCTAGGGAGGTTGTGGAATCACCGTCTCTGGAGATAATTAAAAGCAGGTAAGACAGAGACATCTATTGGGGATGATATAGATAGTGGTTGGTCCTGCTGTGAGAGCAGGGGACTGGATTCAATCTCTCCAGATCCCTTCCGGTTCTATTATTCCATGATTCTATTACTGTAATCAAAGGTCATAGCTGGCAAGCAATTAGAGGTGGGCCACGAAGGAATTTTCCAATTTTGGGGCAGTCTTTGAGACCTCATCAGTTTGGATCCCTAAGAATTCAATTGGACTCTAGCCTCATCCAATCTTACTTTTTTTCTCAGTATTCACTTAGACGCCTCAGAGCACCATGGAGACACAGGTAAGGGCTGCATATTGGGCATGCCATGAATTAAAAGCATGCATTTTGTGACGCCGCCAACTCCACATAGAAGGAAGTCACCAGACAAACTCTAGAAAACCATGAGGAGTTGTTTTTTAAGCACTCGAAAGGAGTCAGAAAATACCAGGAAGCAAAATTTCCCACGAATTCAACAGAGAATTATATAGAATGTGTGTGTGTGTGTGTGTGTGTGTGTGTGTGTGTGTGTGTGTGTGTGTGTGTGTGTGTGTACAACCAAGGCGAGTGTAGTCACATAACTATCCACAAACAGCTCAATAGCATTGATGAACTCCATTCCGTGCCCTTCTTACGGGTTTAAAGATGGTCTCAAAGCTAACGTTTGAAATGACACATTGCACGGTGCACAGGCTTAGGGGAAAGGTTCTGTACATCGGGGTCCATGATCGAGTTATGGGAAATTCAGCGCCTTGCTTAGAAAGTCATAAGATGCCAACAGCACAGATTGACCCAGATTTGTGCAGGGCAGAAGCATTTGGGAACAGAGCTAGTCGAGGGAGAGCAGAGATAGGAAGGGGTGGGGATAACCACATTCCTTTGTGCACCAAGCCACGGTCATTAGCTCTCAGTTGAGCATGACCTCAGAAGGAATCACATTCCAGGGCTTCTTGGGCTGGGATCACTCCGATCTGCCAGGGAGAAGCTATTTGTGGAGGCTAATGAAATACTTTGCTGAAGCCAGGCACCCTTGGGAGATGCTGGGCTGTTGGGGAAGATGGCTAGAGACCTGGGCAGGGCAGGGGAGGGCAGGGAAGGCGGGTTAGGCAGCGAACATACTGGGTCAGACCAAAGATCCATCTAGCCAGGGCTGGATTAAGACCTTTAGAGGCCTTAAGCACTGAAAAGATTATGGTGCCCCCCCCCCCACCATATGTAATTCAAAATAAAAACAATACTATACTGTAAAATCTCATTTTTTTTAGTGCCCCTGCTTTGCTGGTGCCCTGAGCACGTGCTTAGTCTGCCTATTGGGTCATCCAGCCCTGTGCACCGATATTGAGGTTGTGTGTTCTGGTGTGGCTGTGTGTCACCGTGGCACCCAAGTTATTAACACACACACGTTCCTGGCTGCCGGAGCAGAACCCCCCTTCCCTCCACTGCTATGTGGCAGGTCCCATTCCCTGCCCCAGCTGCCAGAACAGGCCCCGCCCTCCTGCCACTTGGCAGCCCTCACCACCAGAGTAGGCCTCCCGCATCTGCCACGCAGCCGTGGCAGGTCCTGGCCTCCTGCCCTAGTGGCTCCCTCACCACCCTGTCTCAGCTAGCCCCGCCCACTGGAGCAGCGAGTGCTGCTGCTCTCCAGAGGAGGTGGGCGGGGGAAGAATTTTTTGCGCACGGCTGCACAAGCGTGCACCTTAGCAAGAACTCTGCCCGGCACGGAGGCGGCAGGCCAGTAGGGGGTCTCCTCAAAGGCATGTGCAGAGGGAAACTCGCCCCCACACTAGCCCTTGTAGCATTGCCCTGGTGGCTCGTGGGCAGGTTTTCCAGGGGCTGATGGAATGGAGTGGAGCCTCAAAGGTGCACAAGCCAAAACTCACTCCGCTCATGGTTGGAAAATCTTAGCAGGACCACTGGCGTCGGCGCGGGCTCAGCTGAGACAGGATGCTGGAAAACCACAGAGTGGGCAGAGGAGAGCCACAAAAATGTTAGAGGGCTGGAAAAAATGCATGAGGATGGGGCTGGGCCTTGGGGGGGCAGAAAGAGAGGTGGACATGGATGGGGGACCCCAAAGGAGAAGGCAAGAACTGGGGCCGTGGGTCATTCCCGGGCATCCTAACCCCACTCTCCCTGCACCCTTGTGCTGACTTACCTGATGTCTTTGCTGCAGTGTGCGGCAGTGAGCACCCACTTCCTGTCTATCAGGCTTCCACCGCAGTAGATGCGGTTGTCCTTCACGAGAGCCACCTGGTAGGGCCGCAAGCCAAAGAGGCAGGGCTTCCCCCCAATGACCCGGTTCCCAAATCCCTCTCCATCTGAGAAGGCATCTGCAACAGAGAGAGGCACATGTCAGGCATGAGCGGGGAAGGGGGCGGGGCAAGCATCAGTCAGGGCCCCACCGATTGGCCGGTGGCAGGACGAACATGCCCAGCCATGCAAAGGCCCAAGGCAATCGGAGGTTGTGCCAGGCGAGGTGTCTCTGTAGGGATGGGGGATGCTTTCAGGGCCAGATTAACTCTTTTGGGGGCCTAATTTTGTGCTGCTAGATTTTGTGGGGCCCCTTAGGCACTGGGGTGGGGCCCAAAATCAGGGGATCAGTGTGCGGGAGAGTGCTGCTGGAGGGGGGAGGGCTCCAACTGGGGGTGCAGGTGGGGCTGAGGTTGAAGTGTTTGGGGGCAGGGGTCTCCTGGGTGTGGTCAAGGGGCCTGGATTGCAGGAGGAGTCCAAGGGCAAAAGGCTGGGGTGAGGGGCAGGACCAGGGTGGGAGTGAGGGTGAGGGAGGGACTCAGGGTGGGGGTTGTGGTGAGGCTGCTTACCTGGGGCAGCTTCCATTAAGTGGAGGGAACAGGTGGCTCCACATGGCCCATGCTCGCTTGTAGGCAACTGCCCCCTGCAGCTCCCATTGGCTGGGGATCCAAGCCAATGGGAGCTGCAGGGGTGGAGCCTGCAGGCGAGAGCAGCACTGGGACAGAACTTCCTGGTGCAGGGGTCATCATAGCCAAGTGTCTCTGGGGGGCAGAATGGTGCCACATGGAGCCACCCCCTCCCCGCCCCCGCTGAGATGCAGCTGGCCTGGAAGGCACCACACAGGGGCTTCAGTGGACGCAGTTCTAGGGGCCCCTAAAGCCCTTTTCTTAATCCAGCCTTGAGATGAGGCAAAAAACCTCTCTTGACCTCAGTACATGTATGTGACCAAGTTGCCCCGGTAGCAGGGACTAGACATGATGACCCAGAAGGCTGCATCATAAGAACGTAAGAACAGCCACACTGGGTCAGACCAAAGGTCCATTCAGCTCAGTGTCCTGTCTTCCCCAGAGGGAGGGGTCACCCCAGGTAATCCTCACATGATCCTTCCCCTGTCACCCACCTCCAGAGAAACAGAGGCTGGGGACACCATTCCTACCCATCCTGGCTAATAGCCATTGATGGACCTAACCTCCATGAATTTATCTAGCTCTTTTTTGAACCTTGTTAAAGACCTGGCCTTCACAACCCCCTCTGCCAAGGAGTTCCACAGGTTAACTGTGTGCTGTGTGAAGAAACTCTTCCTTTTGTTTGTTTTAAACCTGCTGTCTATTCATTTCCTTTGGTGACCCTTAGTTCTTATATTGTGGGAATAAGTAAATAACTTTTCCTTATTCACTTTTTCCACACTAGTCATGATTGTATAGACCTCTGTCATATCCCCCCTTAGTCTCCTCTCCCCCTCGCAGCACCTCCCCCATCAGAGCGGGGGTGCTGTGCCTGCGCTGCATGGGGCACCTGCACTGGTAGGGACAGCCCAAAGTTGGTCACATGTCCCAGGTGTGAGGCCACTTGCCATCGGAATGGGTAGAAGTGGGAGTCAACCTGAGATTTGGGTCCTGGAGCCTGACATGTCTGGTTTCAGATCTCGGGTGAAGCATCCTCCCACAGCAATTTGAACAGGGTGAGAATCCAACAGAGGAGCCCTAACTCTGACACGTGAGCTCTGGGCTTTGAGATGGCCCTCAGCTGGGAACTGGATTCTTTGGATCCTGACTGGCCCGTAGACAGAGCTGGGAGAAGCTTCAAGACCAAGTACGATTTCCCCGACTTTCCGTCTCATGGGTCCGTTCATAGCTTGCATCAGTGGAGCATCTGGATATTAATGTCACATACCCCCAGCTGCGGTCTGTGTTGCTAGCCCATCTTGCAAACGCAGTGTTGCTGATGGACATCGGCCAATTCTTTCCAGTTGTTCAGATTCACCCTCCGTGGTCCATTTCCTTTCAGCCTCCCTCAGCAATAGTAATATCCCACATGTTGTGTTATCAGCGATGTTCTTCTTTCATTTCCCCCAAGACAGCTGACATATCTAGTGCCTGCCACAGCAGCCCTGTGTCTCTAGCTCAGTGTTTCTTAAACTGTGCTCCGTGGCACACTGGTGTCGGAGGTATGCCGTGGAGAACAACAGAACTCAAAATGGCCACCCTTAAAGGGGCAGGCGATCTTTTTTTTGCTCAATAACTTCCCCCCGCCCCCTTTTTTTGGTCAATAACTTTTCCCCGCCCTCTTCTCACCCTTCCCCCCCCCCCCCCCATTTTTTTGCTCATCAAAAAATCCTTGGTGTTCTTCATAAAAAAAAATATTGTTTGGTGTTCCTCAGTCTTAAAAAGTTTAAGAAACACTGATCTAGCTAATAGCTCCACCACAGGTGTAAGTTCAGGGAGAGAGCTAGGTGGATAATTTCCAATGGAACAGTTTTTCATCCAAAAATGCCGTTTGGTCAAAATGGAAACATTTAACCAGGATAGGGGCAGTCTCAATGAAGTCTTGTTTCAAAAAAAATTGACATAATCAAAGTGAGACGTTTCAATTTAGGTTTTGAAATGACTTTTGGGTTTCATAGTTTGCAGTTTTATTTAATATATTTTAATTCTTTACGAATTAAAAACGGGAACTCAAAACCTCCACAGTCTCCAAATGCAACTTTTGTATCAATGAACAGAGGGGGGAAAGGGTTGGAAAATTCCATCTCGAAATTTCAAAATTCATCAGTAGGGTTCCAGGTGAGAATGAAAATATGTTTCAAACTCACAGAAGAGCTCGCATAAGATTCTAGTTCTTGCCTAAGTGCCCTCAGAAATCTGCAGGCGCATGAAGCAGGATTGTTTTCTTCACAGAAGAGGAGCTCGGGGTTTCAAAGGTTGAGATCCTGGATCCTTTTCCTGCAGAAGAGTTTACCAGGGGCATCATTGACTGGGATGCCCAGAAACTGTGTTTGGACGGACAATCAGAGTATCAGCAACACTGAGCTTTTCAATTTCTTCGGAACATTTGGGGTTATTTTTAATTTGGAAATTCTGCTGGCAGGCTTCTGTGGTGCTGTAGTTTGGATCCCCTTTTTCTTCTATAGGCGATGCTCCACTATGGGACTATATCTCCCACAATGCATCACAGACAGGGATTCCCATAATGCCGGTCAGCTCCCCTCGCCTTGGTGTATCATGGGAGATGTAGTTCAACCACAGAGCATGGTGAATAGAAGAAAATGGGGTCCTCAAGTCCCAGGAAGCATTGCGCCATAATTTCCAGATCAAAATGTTTCAGGTTTCCATTTTTTTCTGAACACATTTTTTTTTTTTTTGTTCAGCTGAAAGAAGAAATCATTTGGCTTTTGGGATCAGGCAGTTGTAGGGTTGCTGGTATTTACTGCTTACAATTTCCTTTACCTGAGCAGGCAGAATTTACGTGTAAAACCAACTTGCTTTGGCAGGAATGACAAAGCATTGAAGGTAGTGCTGGTACACCTACAGGCAAGGGAGCCTAGTACTTTCCTTGACTAACTCCTGTTTTCAGATGCTGAAAGCTTCACCCAACTTCAACCCTTCAGGCTGCAGGGCAACTCAGTTCAGCCAAATCCAGGAATGAGGTTTGGAATCATAGGTCATTTGTCCAATGGTCAAACAATTGTCTGCCCACATTTTCAAGCACTTTAGCACCTTGGCAGCAGAGATTTCAATAGCGCTGGAGTCAGGGAGGTGCCTTTTGCAGTTCCCAAGAAAATCCCCACAGAGTTGTTCAAATTGTGACAAATTGCATGTGCTCAGGAGAGCTGATGGTTGGCCACTGACTGACATTTCTAGGCTTTTCCACAATACAAATCACTGAAACTCTCCAACTTTTTTCTTCCAAATGCAAAAATGCCATTTGGGCAAAGTTGAAATGTTCCGTGGAAATGAGTTGATCGTGATGCAAATTCTTTGAAAGAAATCAATACGAGTGGCTCCATGTGGGCCAGCCTCCACAGTCAAACTACATCTCCCGTGATGCCTCACTGCCAGGGACTCCCATGATGCACTGGCTTCTCCTTATCAAAAGTTGCATGGTGCTTCATGGGACAGGGAGTCTGGCATGCTCAGAAAAAGGCATTTTGATTTTTTTTTTCAATATTTTTGCATACATATTTTTTGGAAGGAATTCACATTCTATTAGAAAAGTCACTCGATAAAAGGGATACATTTCTAGGCAGGCTTTGAGACCTCAAAACCTCAGTGAAACAGACTTCCCCTCCCCTCGCCCAAAGGTGTTTCGTTTTGTAGGGAATTTCAAACTGCCTTCCTTTCTGTCCTGATTCGTGATGAAAACACATTGTGAAATCATGTTTCCCGGCCGGCTCCACAAACTGTAAAGACTAGTCAGACGTGAGGCCTGAATACATTAATTCCCTTTTGCAATCTGTGGAATTGATAACAGGAATTTCGCATTTCCTGAGCAGCAACTTTTCTTCTGAAACTTCTCTGAGACACTCCTGTAGGGAAAGTGCTGAATCTTCCCACCCTGCCCAACAGTGGCTTCTCGCCGGGCTCTTCCCTACCTGCCGCTGCCCCAGTGACCAGTGCGGCGAGGACCAGCAGCTGCATGGTGGCCGTGGCGATGGGAACAGTCGGCGTCGTCGCTGGTTTACTGCAGGGTGAGAGCGACAGGGAATCGTTGGCCGTGGGCGTCTTGAGGAGGACGGGTGACTCGCAGGTAAGGGGCTCACCTAGCAGTCAGGAAAGGCCGGCATGAGCATGTCGTTTTTCTGCCTCGTGGCCACCCTGCCTGTACCCAGAGGGTGACAGCAGAGCCCTACATGGATAAACACACTGGAATCATGTGATGGAACATAAGAACATAAGAACGGGCGTACTGGGTCAGACCAAAGGTCCATCTAGCCCAGTATCCTGTCTGCCGACAGTGGCCAACACCAGGTGCCCCAAAGAGGGTGGACCGAAGACAATGATCAAGTGATTTTTCTCCTGCCATCCTTCTCCAGCCTCTGACAAACAGAGGCCAGGGACACCATTTCTATCCCCTGGCTAATAGCCTTTTATGGACCTAACCTCCATGAAATTATCTAGCTTCTCTTTAAACTCTCTTATAGTCCTAGCCTTCACAGCCTCCTCTGGCAAGGAGTTCCACAGGTTGACTACACGCTGTGTGAAGAAGAACTTTCTTTTATTAGTTTTAAACCTGCTACCCATTAATTTCATTTGGTGTCCTCTAGTTCTTCTATTATGGGAACTAATAAATAACTTTTCTTTATCTGCCCTCTCCACACCACTCATTATATACCTCAATCATATCCCCCCATCAGTCTCTTCTTTTCTAAACTGAAAAGTCCCAGTCGCTTTAACCTCTCTTCATATGGGACCCGTTCCAAACCCCTAACCATTTTAGAAATGGAAATGGGGCTGGTCGCCCCCAGCTCAGCTCCATCGTCCACTTCCACCCCATCCCTGGCTCTATTCCATGGAAAGATCTGCTCTAAATCTCAACCCAGAGGACAAAGTTCTCAATGACCTCGACAGGGTCCACCCCCTCTCTCCCTAGTTCCCCTTCTCATATGTTGCCCTGAAAACAGAGGAGGGTGAGCACCCATAAGCAGCCCCCATGATGGTAGTATCTCAGCACTTCCCAATCTTTTGTATCGTATTTGTCCCCACAACTCCATGTTGAAGCAGGGCAGGGCTATGGTCCCCATTGCACAGATGGGGAAACTGAGGCACAAAGCAGCTGTGCAGTTGGGCCCAGTTGGGTCTCCCAAGTACCAGCTGAACAGCCAAACCGGCAAAGCCTCCACCTTCATTGAAAGCTCCATGCCACCCCATAATCCCCCCGGCGACAGAGGAATGCCCTCCTGTCACCCAATTGCCCCCTGAAAACAGAGAGATGCCTCCTGGCAGTCCCACAACTCCCCCAATAACAGAGTGATGCCAGGGCAGCCCATAATCACCCCTGTAACAGCGCCGTGCACCAGGGCACCTCCCTACATCCCTCCCCAAATCACAACAATCTCCTTTTCACCCAGCCGCCATGACCCCCCCAAACTGACGCCAGCGGCTGCACTGACCCTGCTTCACCTCTTGTTCCTTTGGGGGGTTCAGGCGAGGAAGAGTGTCCGCTGGTTTTGTCTCAGGCTCCTCTGGGATGGGCTCCCTTATATGCTGTCCCTGTGAGTCAAAGCAATTACTGTGTGCGGGGACTTGCCCCACACGGCAGCAGCCAGACACCTCCCTCCACCCTCACGCTGCTGGCTTCAGCAGGGCATGTTCCAGGGAACTGTGGGAACAAGGCAAACCAGCCATACATAGATAGATAGATGGATTAGATAGATAGATAGATAGATAGATAGATAGATAGATAGATAGATAGTGTGTGTACAGATAGATAGATAGATAGATGGTGTGTGTATAGATAGATAGATAGATAGATAGATGTGTGGGGATCTATTGATCCTGGCCTGGGAACAGTTTCGGGTTCTACACACTTTGGAGCAAAACCCAATCCCAGCCACTCTGCCCATTGTGCTGATGAGGAAACTGAGGCAGCGGGAGCACCTGGAAGCCTTGCTGAGGGTCCCAAGACTGTTGGGAAGGGACAGGTGCAGGACTTGAGTGAAGATCCCCCCCCCATTCCTGGACGTTGCACACCACGGAACCGGCTCCCCTCTGGCTTTGAAGGGGAAGGCAGGCCACGCACTTCAAGCTTCCCTTTGGGATCTTAAGGGCTTTTTTTGGTTCGTCTGAGCCAATCACAGGGTGCCAGCTGTTGAGAACAGCGCCGGCTGTCAGGAGAGCTGGCAACCCGGCCCCAGGTGAGCACCTGCCATGCCCAGGGGGGCGGGGTGGAGCCTGCTCCAGCTTGCGCCCAGCAGCTGCATGCGGCAATCCCACACCGGTACCGCGGGCAGTAACGACAGCACCGTGCCAGCCTCAGTATCAGGCAGGAGCCACACGGCAGAGGAGCCAGCCCAATGTGGGCAGTGCTGCGGGCCGATAAAGGGGAGGGTGGTGCCACCTGCCTCCCGCTGCAGGCCGAGGAACCCCCCGGTTCGCATCACCACGAATTCCAGAGCAGCCAGGGAAGGGAAGCAGAGGGGCCAAGCACCGAACCAGCCTCGAGACTGGGCCTGGTTAGTGCCTGGAGGGGGTGCTCCGAGCGGCGGAGCCAATCTCTCAGGCGGCTCTAGGGCAGGGCTCCGAGTTACCACAGAGAATCCTGCCCCCGGGTCTCGCCCACATGCGCAGGACCTGACTGACTGGCAGATTTTGGACTAAGATGGAATCTGCCCCTAGATCAGGTTGGCAGAGACCCTGGGGCCTGGGTGACGTTGAAATGCCAAGAGCTGTCCTTGTGTTGGGGACTCTTGGCCCTTTACTAAAGGGGCGGGGGCTGGGCGGGTCACTCCCAGGATCAAAAGGAAGGGGAAGGGTCTTTGGGGAGAGGCCAGTGTTCCCGGTCAGCCTGATTGACAGGTCGGGCAGCCCAATGAGGGAGTGAATTGTCTGGGGAGAGCCCCAACCTCCCCGTGAGCTGGGTTTGCCCGGGTCAGACTGTGTGGGGCAGAGTTAAGGAGACAACATGGGCCCAAACTGAGCGGGGAGGAGCCATGGCAACCAGAGAGAGCCAGAGACAGGGCCCAGCAACAGAGCCATGGCTGCAGCCACAGAACCGGAGGGGCCAGAGGAGCTGCCCGGGGTCCAGAGGCAGCACAGCAGAGAGGGGAGCTGGGGCTGGAGCTGGGTGCGGGGAGCAGCTGAGGAGAGCAGGGAGAACCTGGGCAGAGCGACTCCACCAGACAAGAGGCCTGGCAGGCCAGACGGGGGAGGGCCTGACGCTGAGGAGAAGGGTCCCGCTACCCACAGCAAGTGTCGGACCAGCACCATCCCTGCCGCACAGCCAGGGCCTGAGGAGGGGCCGGGGACCTACAAGGACCAGACTGTGACCTGCCATGGCAGAGACGCTGTGGGCGAGGTCTCCGGGCCACAGAGCGCGGTGACGTGTTCCGGGACCATTTTCCAAGTTCTCTTTATTCTCTTCTCCTAATTGGCAGATGTTTACTGAATTGTATTTGCTTTTAAGTGCATGTGGTCAGCGGTGGGGGAGAGCAGTGTCCGGTGTGAAGAGAGAACCCCGGAATGGGGACGCCTGAGCCCCTGGCCACAGCAAGGCTAGAGGTCGAGCCCTCAGGAATCCTGAGCCCAGTCTTGTTGGGGTTATGAAGACTCTGCCACACAGGAGGGAAGAAGAGGAGCCCTCAAGGTCAGGGAGGCCTCTGGGTGAAGGAAATGGGAGCAGGAACTCAGATCCTATCACTCGCCCATGTCACCAGGGTCGTGTAGGAGCCAGGAATGTCCCCCTCAATAGCAGGACCATTCCCCCGCCTACACCTGGAGACCCAGCCTACCCCTTGCTTCCATCATGGCTCATGGAGCCGTTCCTGGGCCGCCGGGGCAGCAGTAGGGAGCAGTTCCACCACAGGCAGGGGTTTGAAAGCCCGCTAGTGCAGTCTGCTCACTGGGTTAGCCCTCAGTCGAAACACCATGCCCACTGCGGTTGCTGTTTGCTGTGTGCTCCATAATAGCTGTGAAGCCAAGGGGGAACGGAGTTTGCAGTGAGGTGGGAGGAAGAGGTAGCTCACTCGGCAGCCAATTCTGAGCCGCCAGAGCAATAAGAAGAGAACACAGGGAGACGCCCTGCCCCAGGACCCGATGACACTGCAGCGGGCGGGACTAGGACACGTTGTTTACAGTTGCACTGTGGTAGCAATCACAGCAGTGGGGACGAGAGGCTTCTGCTCTCCCTCCTCCGGAGCTGAGTACAAGGGATACCAGAAATCACCAAGCCCTGCATTTGAGGGGGAGAGGATGGGGAATTTGGTGAGGAGGGCAGCTGGTTCATCCCTGGAGGACTCTAAGGTCCAGTGGCCTTTTCAGAGCCTCAGCCAGATGCCTTGATATAGCTGTTTACTCCTCTCATAAGCTGCACCATCTCATCCTGCATGTTACCTGTGTGCTCTCCTGTCCTCTTGCTCTATGCACATGCTCTCAGACACTATCAGTCTTCATGCACTGAGCTGGGGCTTGTCAGGCTCAGACCAATACATCAGCTCACAGAGCATGTCTTCCCTAATTTTCCGGGGCAGGCTCTGGGCTGGTGTGGAGTTTCCAGCTGCAAGAATATAAAGTACAAGAGCAGCCATAAAAATCATACATCTTTATAACCACCACAGGGAAGATTTGAACATGGGATCTCAGAAGCTTAGTATAGGAGTGTCTAGTGCTTGAGCTATAAAGCCAGATGCTGCTTAGCTTTGGCTATAGAGTACCCTCATTCTTATCTCTCGCTGTCTGTGGTCTAAGTGCCACTCCATGGGACAGTGAACCACACGAGGTGTGTGCGTGACACCTGCATTGAAAGAACCACGTCACTGCCGTAAATACAGTGCCAGAGGAGCAAGGTAAATGTTTGTCTTTCAAAGAAGCCCTTACCAGCCCGGAACAGCCCCCGGTGTGCCTCAGAAATAGGTTTGCCGACAGGCATGGGAAGCCCACAAAGGAGGGAAGGGAGGCCTTTTGGTGCCGCTTTTCAAACCTCTGGGATTATTGGCTTCAGCCTGTTGCCCCCCCGCCCCCCCCCCCGTAGCAACGTGGATGTTGCTGGGGTCAGGCCCCAGCATCCGTCCACAAGTGTTTGTTAATCAGCTTGTGTAAAGAAGCAGCAGGTTGAGATGGAGAGGAATGGGATTTGCACAGCGGGAAGTGAGGAAGTGGGTCTGGCCCACGAAAGCTCATCACCTATTAAACCATCTTGTTAGTCTTTAGAGTGCTACACAGTCCTGTTTTTTGTTTCAGCTGCATCAGACTAACACGGCTACATTTCTACCTGGATTCAGAGAGACACTCTTCAGAGGGTACCGGGATGGGCTCCTGTTAGTGGTGACATGGCCGTAGGCTTTTGAAGACTGAGGCTGTACAGGAACCTGCACTTGGCCAAATGGGGGCGCTTGCAGGAGGTGAGTGCTGACCCGTCACAGTGGCATCCAAAGGTCATTGGGCCATGCAAACAGACGGCTGCAAGAGTGGGCGATCTACCACAACCTTAGACAGGGAGCTGGGCACCTTTGCAAATAAAGACTTCTTCACCAATGGAGCCTGGAGGAACTGGCTACCACCAGGATCCGAAGGACAAGTTGGCTATATCTGGAACATGGGGGCTCTGGATGCCAACACATGTGAAGCAATCAAGCAGAAACTAACTGGCATGAGGACAGATGGGCACCCACAGGAAACCTTAAGAAGAACCTAGAGCAGGGCAGGCAGAACAGTTGTAGTCAATAGCACACAGCAGCTAGGAAGAGACGGAAGAGGCTAATTTCCGCCCTGCTGAAGCGGAAGTGTTGGACAAGTGTCCACACTACTCCCTGGCACAAATTCAGGTAACTAGGACTTTAGGTGTCCACAGGTTTGGATGGCAGCTGAGCAGCAGTGGTAAAGCTCTGTGGCACCTAAATGTCCTGATCGTCTAGATCTTGTGTGGCTCTTGCTCTTACAAGTCTAAATAGACAGGACGGACACAATATAGGAGAGGGGGAAACTGAGGCACAAAAGTGAGTTGTTCAGACAACTCAAGAGGTCACTGGTAGAACCCAGGAAAGTTTTACCTTTGCTCGTGTTCCTTCACTTGCTCCTGCTAATAATCACAAAACTTTTGGGAGCTGGTAGCAGAAGCCAGGGAAAATGTTTTTGGTGTGCCTCCCCCCCCCCCCCCCCCGAGACACTTTGTGAATTTGTGTCAGTGTCAGTAAATTCATTGTTTCTAAACCAAAATGAAGAGCTTGCAAAGGGAATTTTTGTATTTCGGTGTGAAACACGTTTTCTCTCAAAATTGCTTTTTTGTTTTTATGGAGCATATTTTAAAATAGCTGAACTTGAAATGAAGTGTTTCCATTTTAGGGGGGGGAGTTGCAATAACTGTGCATTAAAAATCTCCTTTCATTGTTTGAATGCACAAAGGTCTAAAAATGATCAAGATCCAAACAAAATATTTTGGCTGTACTTTAACTTGACACAAAACCAATTTTTCCCCATTATTTTTCCAGTTCACCAAAAAAATTCAAAATTTTTTATTTCTGGTCTGACCTGAAGCAATCCCCCAGCCAACTTCACAAAGTTCTCAGCAAACTGAAAACTCCCTTGTTTGCCCTTCGTCACTCATACAGTGGAGGTAATGAAGTACGTAAATACTTTGCCACTGGGAGTTAGGCACTTAAATATTTTGCTTTCTATGAAAGTTAGGTACTTAAATACCTTTGATTCCCATGGGAATTAGGAACCTGAATTCCTTTGATTTCTGTGGCAATTCACCGCCTAAATGGGGGATAGGCCCAACACCACAGAGGCTCTTGGAGCAAGGAGCTAGGCCTAGCTTGCCCCATGTCCCTTCTAACCAGCCCCAAGGAGCCCAGAGAATTATTCTGAGCACCTGCCCAATGGAGGGTGACTGGCCCCGCCCATTTTAGTTTGGTGTGGGGGAGGAGCTTATTGGGTGGGAGGGTCATGCCCGTCTCTTCCCCTCTGGCCCAACAAAGTGTATGGTCCAAGCAGTGATCCTGCTCTGCTCCAATAGGAGGCTGTTTTGTTGGCTGACCAGCAGGCTCCCTGGCCCGTGATGGAGCAGGGAACGAAAGGAATGTTTCTAAGTGTTAGCTAGTGCTCTAACCAAAGGTCCATCCAAAGGTCCAGTATCCTGTCTTCCAACAGTGGCCAATGCCAGGTGCCCCAGAGGAAATGAACAGAACAGGGAATCATCTAGTGATCCCTCTCCTGTCACCCATTCCCAGCTTCTCACAAAGGCTAGGGACACCCTCCCTTCCCATCCTGGCTAATAGTCATCGATGGACTGATCCTCCATGCATTTATCTAGTTCTTTTTTGAACCCTGGTCAAGTCTTGACCTTCACCACATCCTCTGGCAGGGAGTTCCACAGATTGACTGTGCGCTGCATGAAGAAAAGTTTCCTCTGCCTAAACCTGCTGCCTATTAATTTCATTGGGTTCTTAATCTTTAATTCCTAGAGACTCCAGGATAATCCTGGTGGGCTGGGAACCCTATTCCAGCCTGGCGTGGGAAGAGCGTGACTCTGCAGGGGCCTGTGTGGTGAAAGAGGCCGTGTGGCTGGGTGTCAGAACCCTCGGGTGTCACCTCAGGACGGCGGATGGGGAGCACTGGAAAACAAATGAGCACCTGCTGCAAGGTGCCTACCAGCCTCCTCTAATCCACCAGATCCCATAGCCAGAGATCAAACACAAGAGTCTTGGCTCCCAGCCCTCTGTTCTAACCCCCACCGCCCCAGTCTCCTCCCAGAGCTAGGAGAGAACCCAAAAGTCCTGGTTCTAGTCTCTTCTTCCACCACCCTTGCTCTAAACACTAGACCTCACAGCCAGGGGTTGAACCCACAAGTAGTTTCTTCAGAGAGTTCAAAATTGTTGCTTCTTCTGATTAGGAATGAAAACAAATGTCCAAAGATTGGAATTTCCTGGTAAATGGGGTCACTGGGTTTTGACTTTGTCAAGCCGGGACTTAAAAACCTCTCCATACCTAGAGGTTATTAAGTCCCCGCTTGACAAAGCCCTGGGTGGGTTGGCTTAGTTGGGATTGGTCCTGCTTTGGGCAGGGGGTTCGACTCAATGACCTCCTGAGGTCTCTTCCTGCCCTGGGATTCTAGGATTCTATGACTCACCTGAGTTGTTTCTTTGAGAGGGGGAAAATGTTTGGCTTTTGGCAAAACAACAGGCTGCACGTGGGTGGTTTGCTGGAAGTGTTTTTCAGTGGCTTGCCAGAAAGCCTTTTGAAACTACAAGGGCGTGGGCATCATTCTCTCTTCTCCACCTCTTTCCCTCTCCTATTTCAAACACACTTCACACTTTCTTTCTCTGGTGTTTATGAATGATCCTGTGACTTTCTAGATTTGAAAATTTACAAAGAAACTACAGTCTTTCCATTCTACCCTCCTGCATAGCCCAGGCGGAGAACCTCCCCTAGAAATTCCAGCCTACAGAACAGAAGTGAGGGTCGAGTTAAAGTGCTTTTAAATACATCTCTTGTTTGTGTACCCTTAACTCTGCCCCTTGTAGATTTCAAGCCCATATCTGGTGGATGAGCTAGAGTGGAGCTTTTAAAGAGACATGCCTGATGTCCAGGGAAAGATTCTGATGAAGTATGTGTCCCATCCCTGGGACAGTCATTCTCAGGGTCAATTCTCCCTGGGTAAAACGTGCCTCTACTTTCCACTCTGGATTTCTTTGGCTTCATCTCCCAGGTGTCAGTTCTCTGCTCCCTGAGATCTTCTCCCCAGAGAATCACTGGGATCAAGTCCTCTCTGAACCTTCTCTAGGAGAAACTCTACTGATCCAGCTCCATCAGTACCCAGCTCTCAGACTGGTTTTCTAGCCCTTAGATTATTCCCATCACTTTTCTCAGACCCTTCCCCTTATTTCCCAACATCCTGTTTGATGTGCAGCCCCCTCCTTCCCCAGGACTGGGCACAGACTCCAGTCAAGGTCTCCTCCATGCTGTATCACCTCTGAGCCACCATCTAATGCAGACTGCTCCTGCAGCAGACCATTGCATGCATCTAGACCCTCACTTTGCTGTGCGATTGCACCGAGTTGGGTTCTCAGCATCGTGTGAACTCCAGTAACATCCCTGAATTTAAAAAACCAACACACAGACCTGCAGAGGGGAGGCAGTGCTGCCTCCATGTCACCACTGGGAGGTCCCACGCTGCTGGGAAGATCCCACCGTGATGGGGTGCGGTCACAGAAGACCCCTTGGGGGTGATTCCTGGAGAGCTGACACGGCCACTTCCACTCGCATTCCCATTCTCTGGGGCTTCTCACTGCTCGGTCCTGTTGGGTCCCCCAGGCTAAGCACTGAGCTGAGATCACAATTCCCCGCCCCCCCCCCCAGAAGCAGCACAGACACTCAACCTCTTCAGGTCCAAGGAGAGTGCAGTTTTGGGCCCAGACTCCTGGGATATCCCTCCCTAAAGAGGAGCAAACCCCAATGAATTGTTTGGGTAAGTCCCTCTAGCAATGAAAGGGGGTGTGTGCACACTGGTTGCTCTCCCAGATAATAATTGTTCACACTGGACTTGATGGTAAGTAAAAGTGATTTTATTAAGGAGATGCAGCAGGATTTAAGTGGTTATAAGCAGGGCTCACCAAGCAGCGGCGAGACCTGCTTGCCAGCCGCGCGGAAGCGCATGCTGTGCATGCGCAGACTGCACTGTGTGGCCGCACCGGGCTATAATCTACTCACCACGGGCGAGTAGATTAGCCTATTTGTCAAGCCCTGGTTATAAGTGAGAACAGACTGAGCAAAGTAGATTACAAATTAAAAATAACAGAAAACACTTCCCTAATTCTAACTAAAACCTCAATATGAACTTATTACAAACTCACGCTAAAAGTGTGTCTGTTCCAGCTGCACCTTCAAACCAGGGAAATCTCCCTTCCCCTGCGGTCTCTGGTTCACCCTCCTGGGGTGTGTCCAGCCAGCCAAAGGCAAAAGACTCGGACCTTCCTATTCTTTTTAAAGATTCCCTTATTGCTTGGGGAGTCACCTGGCCACCCCCTACCAACTACTGCTAAGACCTAAGGACGAAAGGCTGTTGGCAAGAATGAGCCACACACCAAAACAAGAGAAACGGAGCCCGTGGATGAAAGCATGAAGATGGATCAGTTACATGAAGCAATTTGTCCAAAGCACCTTTGAGTTACATACATTTATGTCCGTCAGTCCATTTCACAAAGCATGGGAGTGTGAATCCTCACGCCCCTCCCACCCCGATCTACCTTGACCAATTAATGCCCTTTGCATTAATTAGAGTGATCCCAACCCTCTAGTCCTCATTATCCTGCCAGGCAGACCAGCTCGTAGAAGAGTCTGACTTCTCTCGGTACCGAAAGCTTCTTTGTTTCATATTTTAAAAATCAGCATTGGATGCATCTCCTCCCAGCACTTCTCATGCACCCCCTCCGAGCCCCCAAACCAGTATCCTAAGACTTCCCCCGGGAAGCTTGTTCATTCGTTGGCTCCAATTCATTCAATAACTGGGTCGTTTCTGCATCTAGGCCCCTTTGCCTTTCTTCTCTGGGCCCCGAAGGGTTTAAAATCAGGCCTGCTCTTCAAACGCAGATACAATTGTGAACACGGGAGGTGCTGCAAAAAACCTGCTTTTTGGCCCCCAAAAAGGAATCAGAGCCACCTCTTTCCGTTTGAGTCCTGGGGGATTTCGGGGTCACATTTTCAAGCGTTTTTGTAGAAGGGGGAGACTCTCTCTGTTTTGTTCATGAAATCTGGCACTACTGAGACACACATCCTGACTGTTGCTACAGCCTATCTGTATCACACTCACTGACAGCTTAGCTGGATCACAAACTAAGTCTGACCCTAGGTCTTCCAATGCAGTCTCCATCCAATGGAGAACAGGGGAACGAAACCACCTTTCTGCTGATTGACAGCTCAAACTTCCCAGAAGTAGAGGAGCAAAACAGTCACCGGGCTGGGCTGCTCCCAGCTGGTTCTGCCAGAACTTTAATACCAGAGCTGGGCAAATTACCTTGTAATTGGCTCTAACGAGCTCTCCCGCCGCATTCCTAATCTGGAGCATTTCCCGACGGGCTGATTTCCCTGTGAGCCTGCAAACTTCTTAAAGGAGCTCTGTCTTCTTATATCTTTGGCCCATGCTGCTCTTTTGCAGCTGCCCATGCAGTGTGTGCAATGAACAAGGTTGCAGAGCCGGGTGGCTGATTTTTCCCCCACGCAGCCAGCATTCCCTGGATCAGTGTAACCTGTTGGAGCGCTTTGCAGCTGGGTGTTATCCCAATTCACTTCCAGCTGCGGCAGTGTTGCAAGGGTGTAGTATGCTCCACCCCATCTTTAAGGGATTACGTGAGTTGAGTTGGCCCAGGTGTGGCTGAGAAGAAGTACTGCCTATTGGTTAGCGACACGTAAGCAGAATCGGGCAAAGAACTGAGTTTTTGAGGTTTTGGCCACTGTAAAAAATTGCGGTGGGCGGGGGGGGGGGCTGGTAAATTTCAGATTGGCCCAACAACAAAATGTCTCCACATTTTGGGTATGTCTAGACTACATGGCTCCGTCAACGGAGCCATGTAAACTAGTTTACCTGGCATAGGCAAAGAAGCGGGGATTTAAATAATCCCCGCTTCATTAATGGCCGCCGCACTGTGCCGACGATCAGCTGATCCGGCACAGCGCGGCAGTCTAGACACGGATCTGTCGGCTGGGGAAGCCTTTGCCAACTGATCCCTTATGCCTCGTGAAACGAGGTTTACAGGACAGGTCGGCAAAGGCTTCCCCAGCCGACAGATCCACGTCTAGACTGCCATGCTGTGCTGGATCAGCTGATCGTCTTTCCTCAACTCAAAATGTTGAGGAAAAATAATTAATTCATTTTGGGTCAAAGGACCCAATTTCAGCCCGTTTCAGATTCCCAAACTATTGCCAAAATGAACTGGAAGGCAACTTTGAAACAAAAATGCATTTTGACTGAATAGGGAAATATGCTATTTCCAAACTAGGGAAACATTTGCTTTAGAAAATCCTCCAAATAAAATGTGTATAAGGGGCTTTTTTTCCCCGTCCCACCAAAGCGAGTCAATGAAACTGATGTGAATTTGCAAACTATTTTGATCAACCGGACTTATATTTTTCTGTCAAAAATGGGGGACGGCATTGAAAAATTCTGCTCAGAAGAGATGGATTCAATTCCTGGCTCTGCTACCAACCTCCATCAAGTTATTTTGTCCCTCTGTACCTCAGTTTCCCCATCTAGACAAAGGTACTGATCCTCTGGGGTAAATGCTTTGAAATCTACAGATTTGTACAGATGTTACATTGTTTGTCCCCTTTCGCACATCTGCCTGTTGCTACCTCTTCTTCCCCACACTTTCCTCCCTGGCTTCCTTAGGAGACCTAGACCTGAGCTATGTATGTGCATCTAGCACCTGGTCTCTCCTGGAGATGGTGCTCCCTAGTGAAGACAGCCGGAATGGCTCCTCCTGCCACTTTCCTGCTGTTTCTGCAAGTGATTGTGAGTAGCTTCAATGTCACTTGGTTAAATGAGTCACACTCAGCTGGAGGAACGGGTCGCATTCCAACTCCACTTACCATTACATTCTGGGATTTAAATTCAGAACTGGAGCTGGTGGTTTCCATGAAATCAGCTGTTCCCAGGCCTTGTGCTGAAGTGTGGGAACTGTCCGTCAGGCAAAGGGCAATGTAAATATGAAAGTGCATCAGCCCAAGTCCTCATGGGAGTTGTAGTTCATTCTGTCATTCCCCTATGGGAACAGCACTCTTTGGCTGGGCTACATCTCCCATGGTGCACTGCTGTCTGGCTGTGTCATGGGGTGTATCATGGGCAATTTGGAGCAGCCTGGCTGTCTTCTGTGCTCCAGACCCTGTTCCCCTTCCAGAGCCAGAACTCAGGAGTCCTGACACCTAGCCCAGAACCTACTCCCCTGCCAGATCTAGGGATAGGTCCCAGGAGTCCTGACACCTGGCCCCCTTGTGCTTTAGCGCACTAGACCCAGCTCACCTACCAGAGCTGGGAATAGCAGACAGAGTCCTGACCTCCAGCCTCCGCCCCCATGCTCTAACCACTAGGCCCCACTCCCATCTAAGGCCTGGTCTTAGTGACATAGATCTGTGGGTGTACAGGTGCCTTCCAATGGGCGTCCCAATCACAGCCAGGCCAAGAATTGACTGACATTGTCCCAAAGTGACAGCCAGATGTTCCACGATCCATTAAGCATCTGGAGTTTGCTGACCGTTCGGGAGTCACTGGTTTCAAGCGTTGCCTGGCAACATGTCATCACCGCTGTGATGAGTCGCTCATTTCACGAGCCAGTCTGCAGCAATTCACTGCTTCTCGTGTCAAACACTCACGGTCACTTTCCAGCCATAAACCCTGCCTTGAGGCATCCCACATTAGCACAGGATGTGGGGGACCCAGTGGGGAAGGAAGGTCGTGAGATGCCCAGAGACCATGGTTTTATAGATTCATAGAACACTAGAACTGGAAGGGATCTTGAGAGGTCATCGAGTCCAGTCCCCCACCCTCACGGCAGGACCAAGCACCATCTAGATCCATCCCTGACAGGTGTCTGTCCAACTTGCTCTTAAATATCTCCACGGATGGAGATTCCACAACCTCCATAGGCAATTTATAAGGGCACGAAACAGACAACAGATTGTACCAACCCTTGGTCCTTATCGAAATGTCTGGAACTGAATTCTAATAGGACTCTATGCTCTCTTACAATCCCTGAGACATCCCGGCCCCAGTATATTTCTTCTTTATTCCCATGGGTCAATTTTTATAAAAGTTTCCCAAGCCAGCTATAGTATGAACAGGAGTTGTGCATGTTTCCCCTGTGCAATTTTGGTGATGCACCTCAGTTAGGGGTTCTTAGGGCTGGCAAAGACCTCAGGAGTCATTGAATCCAACCCCCTGTTCAAAATAGGACCAACCTCAACTCAATCATCCCAGCCAAGGCTCTGTCAAGCCAGGACTGAAAAACCTCTAGGGATGGAGAGTCCACTCCCTCCCTAGGGAACCCAGCCCAGAACTTCCCCACCCTCCTCAGGAAATAGTTTCCTAAGATCCAACCTAGACCTCCCCCACTGGAACTTGAGCCCATTGCTCCTTGTTCTGCCACCTGCCACCCCTGAGAACAGCCTCTCTCCATCCTCTTTGGAACCCCCCTCCAGGGAGTTGCAGGCTGCTCTCAAATCCCCCTCACTCTTCTCTTCTGCAGACTAAACAAGCCCAAATCCCTCAGCCTCTCCTCGTAGGTCATGTGTCTCAGCCCCCAAATCATTTTGGTTGTCCTCTGCTGGACCCTTTTCAATGCGTCCGCATCCTTTCTGTAGAGGGGGACCCAGAACTAGACACAATACTCCAGATGTGGCCTCACCAGTGCCAAATAAAGGGGAATAATCACTTCTCTAGATCTGCTGCTGGAAATGCTCCTCTTAATGCAACCTAATATTCCATTAGCCTTCTTGGCTACAAGGACACCCTGTTGACTCATATCTGACTTCTCATCCACTGTAACCCCCCGGTCCTTTCTGCTGAACTGCTGCTTAGCCAGTTAGTCCCCAGCCTGTAACTATGCTTGGGATTCTTCCATTCCAAGGGCAGGACTCTGCACTTGTCCTTGTTGGACCTCATCAGATTTCTTTTGGCCCAGTCCTCCAATGTGTCTAGGTCACTCTGGACCCTATGCCTGCGCTCCAGCGTATCTACCTCTCTCCTTAGCTTAGTGTCATCCGCAAACTTGCTGAAGGTGCAATCCATCCCCTCAGCCAGGTCATTAATAAAGATATTGAACAAAACTGGTTCCAGAACCGATCCTTGGGGCACACCGCTAGAAAGCGACCGCCAACCTGACATCACTACCCATTGGGCCTGACAGTCTAGCCAGCTTTCTATCCATCTTACAGTCCATTTATCCAATCCATATTCTTTTAACTTGCTGGTGATGGGCGGCAGAGTAGGAAAAGTATCCCAGGATAGGGCCAGCTAAATGCTCAGGCATAGTCTGCATAGCTGCAGTCAAAAGACCGTCTGACAAATGCTTATGGATTTAACTGTCCCCTGGGAGGAAGGGACTTTTATGGTCCAAATGCTAATGGACCAAAAATGGGCTGTTTCTATTCGATTTTTTCTAAAAAAAAGCCTCATTTGTAATGCAGTTCTTCATTTTCCAAGACAGTTTTCAAAAAGCAAAAAAATATTGGAGGGGGTGGTTGGCCCCATGCACAAGGCTTTCAACACCCAACTGTTCCATGAGCAATTTTTGTGACCAGCTGTAGTTATCACCGGGCTGACTCCAATGGTGCTCTGGGGCTGGAGCACCCATAAGATAATAGTGGGTGCTGGGCACCCATTGGCAGCGCAAGCAGTCAGCATCTCCCCCTCCCTGCCAATGCTCCCCGCCTACTGGATTGGGCTCCTCTCCTTCCTTCCAGAGCTTCCCGCCCTCTGGATTGGCTCCTCCTCCTTCCTCCTAGCACCTCCCACCCACTGGATTGGCTCCTCCCCTTCCTGCAGTGCCTTCTGCCTACTGCCATCAGCATCCTCAGGCTGGTCTGAGCACACCTACCGGGCCAGGTCCCACTGGGGAGCTGGGACGTGATACAGAGAGCCGGTGTGTTTTACCAGCCACACTAGCTCCTGCACCCACAGGTCCCCAGGCTCACCCCCCACTTGCCTCACTCCAACTGGCCCTGGACTCCGGTTCTGATACTGTTTCCTGGCCCTAACCGCTAGGCATGACTCCTGCTCCGCCCCCCCCCCCCCCCCCCCCCCCCCCCCCCCCGGAGGGGCACAACCCCTTCCCCAGCCTGGTCTTATGAGCAGGCTTAAGAATCCCGCTGGAGTTGGGACATGAGCAACTGGCAGTGCAGCACTCCTGCGAGGCAGGGCGGTGCCAGGACGTAGGCCCCCAGGGGGGTTGGGCACGTGGACCGAGTGCCGGGCATGGCGGCGTGGGAAGGAGACACCGGAGAGCAGTGCCCCAGCTGTCAGTGTTTTATTCTGCAGTCTCCCCGCCAGCACCCCCCTGGCAGGCGTGGTCAGCCGGAATTCATGGTCTGCAGCAGCCACGAGACGTAGTTGCACACCTTGACGAACACACCCGTCCGGTTGGGGCGGGAGCACCCTTCGAAGCCCCAGGAGGAAATGCCCTGGAGCTCCTGCTGGCAGATGAGCGGCGAGCCGGGGTCTCCCTGGGGGAGCAAGGGCCCGGAGTTAGTAGAACAAGCGCCCCAGGTGAAGAACCCTCAGCCGGGCCCGGCTGCCTCTCAGAGGGAGCGTCCTGCACCTCCAGGCTTGGGTAACCCCCACTCACGGGGGCGTGAATCTACCGCACGTGCGCTGGGCTCTTGGGCTCACGAGGGCCCTGCACACACAGGATGGTCAGGCCCTCCAGACGTTACAGGCTAAATGGACTAAGGGTAGGAGAGGAAGCAAGGCAGAAAGGGACTTGCCTGTGTCCGTACAGGAGATCAATGGCAGAACCAAGAGTCCTGGCTCCCAGCCCCCCATCGAACCCCTCTCTTGTCCCAGAGCCTGAGAGAGAACTCAGGAGTCCTCACTCCCAGCCCCCTGTCCACCCCCTTGCTCTAATCATTAGACCCCACTCCCTTCCCAGAGCCCAGGAGAACTCAGGAGTCCTGGATCCCAGCCCCGCCCCCAGCCCTTGCTTTAACCACTAGACCCCACTTCCCTCCCAGAGCCCAGGAGTCCTGGCATACAGCCCCCTGCTCCAACCCACCGGACACCACTCCCATCCCAGAGCTGAGTCTGCACCCCAGGAGTCCTGGCTCTACCCACTGGGCCCTTCTCCAGAGGGGCTGGGGCAGAGACGTTTCAGCAGTGAAAGAAGGCAGCCAGGTTAACCCCAGCACGATTAACAAGTTCCCCCAGCAACAACCCAACCTGGCTGCACGAGGGCTCCCCAGCAAGCAGCCGGATGGATCTCTGAGCTGTGCTCATGGGCCGCTTCCCCCCATCGGCGCGAGCAAGAAGGGACCCTGCAGGCTTCCAGGCGGCCGTGAACCCCTGCCCTGCACCCCATCCCATGCACCCCTCACCTCTGTTCTGAGCGTCAGGCCCATGCAGGCCACGGGAATTCCTTCACTTTCCTCCGCCACACTTGTGCTGGCCTGTCCCGCTCTCTGTGCTGCCCCATACACCCCCTAGCCCTGCCTGGCCTGCCCCCTCTGCCCTGCCCCAGCAGGGGGCTCCATGCCCCATACACCCCCTAGCCCTGTCAGCCCTGCCCCCTCCGCCCTGCCCCAGCATGCCCCATACACCTCCTAGCCCCATGCCCCATACACCTCCTAGCCTTGCCTGGCCTGCCCCCTCCGCCCTGCCCCAGCAGAGGTCCCATACACCACCCCCCAACTCATCCCATCATCCCCCAGTAGGGGGCTCCACACCCCATATGCCCCCCAACCTATCAATCCTGCCCCAGCAGGGGGCTTCATGACCCATACACACACTGCAGCAGGGGACTCCAAGCACCCTACGCCCCCTAGCTCTGCCTGGCCTGCCCTGCACCCCACTGCCCAGCCCATGCGCCCCTCACCTGGCAGAAGTCAGTGCCCCCGTGGACCACGCCAGCGCAGATCATGTTGGGGGTGATGAGCCTGGGGTGTGTGTCCCGGCACAGGTCGTCAGGCAGCACCGTGATGTTCCCACAGAGCATGACGTCGGAGTGCAGCCGCTGACGGATGCAGCCACGCTTGGCTGCAGATGTGAGGGTTCGGGGGAGAGAGCAACTGAGAGTCATCTGATTTCCAGGCTGGGATCCGGGAGAGAGCCATGTGGGGCTCTTCTCTGTCTGTCTGTCTGTCCATTCCCATACATCTCTTTATCTATCCCCAGACACCCCTGCTAGCTAGCTAGCTCTTGTTACAAAAGCTGTATTGTTACCCCTGGAGATGGGCCCCCTCTTATGGAACATCTATTTCTGGGTGCCACTCCGGTGCCTCACAGGGCCCGACTGCCAGGTTTGGCCTCCGTCCCCATCTGAGAACACCATCTCATGCTCCAGTTCTTTTGCTAAGCTCAGAGGTGCACAGAGTTTAGGCCATTAGGGATCTAGTCTGGTCTGATTTCCCTCATAGCACAGGCCAGAGATTGTGGCTCAATTTGTGCCTAGAAGAGACCAGGACAGATCTAGGTGCTGCCAAAGCAAATGACCTTGGTATCTGCAGGGAATTCATTGGCTAAGATAAATCAAATCCAGGCCCTGTGTTACAGAGGGTATCAAAAACTCCACCCAGAGTCTTTGCCAATCCAACCCGTGGGAAATTTCCCACCCCCTCCTGCCCCCGGTTCCAGATCTGAAGGTCAGCTGCTGGTTGCTGTTTGGGGGATTCTCATGAAATGCCGATTTCTTGAAACTGAATCTTTCCCGGCAACCAGGCTGCCGTTGCGACCAGTTTCTCCATTTGCTAATCTTGGAGATTGAAAACAAATTCAAAGTGGTGGAAGAGAAATGAACATTTGACTCACCGGGTTTTTTCCGCTTCCAACCCCACTTTTCATTTCAAAATGGGAATGAAAAAAAATCCTCTCGAAATTGAAACCCAAATTGGCTTTCTTTCTGTTCCCCCTGCATTTTCCATGTCGGAAAGTTCACAAGTGAACCCCGGATCAGATTTCTTCTCCCTTGCCTCCCTGCACATGCACATTTTTAGCTTCTGAAGGTATGAACATGAAACTCAAATCAGATTTCTTCCCGGCTGCACTCCCCTTGATTTTCACCTTGGGAACATTTTCCAGATCTCAAATTGTTCTAGACCTCAACAATTTGCCTGGCTCTGGAACCCATTTCATAGAATCAGGGCAGAGCCTAGGAACCCACCAGAGTCGGACTTGGATGACCCAGGCCAGAATCTCCCCCAGTAGCCCCTGTCCGAGCTTGAGAATTCAACTTTAATGGAAGCATTTTCCAAACCAGCCTCTGGATTGGACTATGCCAAGGGATGGAGAAGAACCCCAGAGTCATGGAGCCACTGGGCTAGAAGGGACTGCAACGGTCCCATCATTCAACCTCCTGCCAAGAGACAGGATCTACTGTGTCTCAGCCATCCCAGCCAGACACTATTCAACCTCCTCCCCCAGCCTCCATTCGCCTACTCAACTTTCTGCTCAGGAGATTTTTCTTGAGATGGAATCGAACTCTGCCCTGCTGCCGTTTGAACCCGTTGCCGCTTGTCCTGCCCTCAGTGGCGAGAGAGGACGACCAGCCTCCATCTTGCTAATGGCAGCTTCTCGAGTGTGTGAAGACCATGATCAGGTCCCTGCCCCCATCTCCCCTCCTCCAAACTCAGCGTGCCCAGTCCCATCAGGCCGAGCTTGTGCAGTGGCATTCTAGCCCTTGGATCATCTCTGCCATTGGCCCCTGCGCCTTTACATCCTTTCTATACACGGGTTTATAACGGTACCAGTGGTGCTGCGACTCCTGGTGCACATGGCATCTGGAGCAGGGGCCTGCCCCACGTGGAGTCCCCCCTCACCAATCGGTCCTCTCCCCTCCTGTCCCCTTGGGAAACTGCATTTCCCCTTCCCTGCCTGTTGAAGGGCAACAGCCAGCAATGGTCCCAGATGCATCGGGGGGTTCAGCCCCTCCCTGTCCCTCTCTAAAGGGCATCTAGAGCAGTGGTGTGATCCCCGTGGGTCACAACCCCCAAGGGGGTTGCGGGTGTCTTCCTGGGCAGTCATGGCACTTAGATCTGGCCGGCTGGTGGCTGGGCCCAGCAGCTGGTGGCCCCCATGGCGTGGGAGTCACAGATCAAAAAAGGTTGCACACCACTGGTCTAGAGCATGGGAGGTTTGGGAGTCAGGTAATCCCGGATGGAGGAGGGAGGGAAGCACTCAGAAAGCCCCTTCTATCTTCCCCGTGAGTCTGTCTCTTTTCTGATTGGTTTTAAGAGAAGCCATCCAGTTCCAGGTTCTTCCCATTGTCCTAGCACACATTGATCCTGACCTCCCTTAAGAGGGAGCAGAGTACCCAATTTGGTGGCCCTACCACGTCTGGGGAGTGCGGAAGTAGCCTGATGCCAGGGCCCAGAAAAGGTTCGTCTGTCTCGTGGGCCGGGGTTTCCCTACACTGAGCGGTCTTTCCGCCAAAGATCCGAGACGTCGATCTTTGCACCTGACCTGACGGCAGATTGGTCACACAGGACGTTTTAAGAAGAGACTGTTTTAACCTCCTGGGCTTTTGGCTCTTGTTCCCTGCAGGTTAATCTGGCCTGAGGTTTTGGTCACAGAGGTGACTCCAAATTGGGCACCGTGCGGAAGCTGAGCCCTCGCCAGCGCCGGCAGCGCGGTAGCCATGACTCCCGCCACTTGCCGGCGACGCCTCTTGCAATGCAGCCTACAGCTGCATCCGATTTTTTGTTTGTTTTAGCAACAGCAGCGCGGGGCTGACTCATGCTGAGGTTGTGAGCCACGCCAGCTCCCAGAGCCTTTGCATCAATCACTAAGCACATCAAATGGTGCAAAGAGGAGGGAGAAAAAGTGTTTTTAACCTCTGAGGGGAGGACAAGAAGCAAGGGGCTTAAATTGCAACAAGAGGGGCTTAGGTTGGACATTAGCAAGAACTCCCCAACGGGCAGGATGGTTCAGCACTAGAATCATTTGCATCAGTTGTGGAAACTCCATCATTGGAGATAGCTAAGAGCTGGTTAGACAGACGCCTCTCAGGGTTGGCCTCAGGCCTGCCAGGAGTGCAGGGGAGAGGCCAAGACGACCTCTGCAAGTCCCTTCCAGCCCTGGGGGTCTAATTCCCTTCTCATTAACAATCCGTGCCTTGTTTTGGAGGGGAGGGGTTCGGTGTTTGCTCCTCTACCTTTTGGGAAGGCGTTGCTGCCCCACCCAGCAAGCACACAGGTCGAATCGGGAATGGGGCAGGTGCTGGGCAGCGGGAGCGGCTGAACGTTGCGGTTGATCAAGGCTGGCACCAGGAGTTTCACCAGCATGATGTTGTTCTGGCTGGTGCTGGGATCGAATAAGGGGTGGGTGATGACCCGGGAGCTTATGGTCAGCTGCTCTGTCCAGTCGAGATGCCGCAGGTTGTGCTCCCCCAAGCGGACGTGGAACAGGCTGCAGTAGAAAGACGACATGGTCATGGGGAATGTGGCTTCCTTGGAACGCCAGCCACACAGATGCCCTGGGGAAAACTCCGCTTCACTGTGAGGGGACCAGGAGAGAGCTCCCAGAACACCAGAAATGTCCCTCCAGCCTAAGCCCCCTGCACAGCCCAGCCCAGAGACCCTCCCTCGGGGTATGTCTAGACTACCCTCCTGATTCGAACTAGGAGGGTAATGTAGGCATACCGCACTTGCAAATGAAGCCCGGGATTTGAATTTCCCGGGCTTCATTTGCAAGTGCGGTATGCCTACATTACCCCGCTAGTTCGAACTAGCGGGGTAGTGTAGACATACCCTCAGGGATTTCTGCCTCCAGTTCAAATCTGGGGGTGGGACTGGAGCACCCCAATGCATTCCTGAGGGAAGGTTTCTGGCCTAAGTTATGCAGGAGGGGCAGAATGGTCCCTTCTGGCTTTGGAATCTATGAGACAATGAAAGGGGTGGAGTTAAGGGCATTCACACAAGGGGTGGAGTTAAGGGCATTCACACAAGGGGTGGAGTTAAGGGCATTCACACAAGGGGTGGAGTTAAGGGCAAACATACCCTGCGCACGCGCACACAGACACGCAAACTCAGAGTTAAATGGACTCACACAAAAGGGCTGGGATTAAAGGCACTCATCCAAGGGACTAGAGTTTAGGACATACAAAAGGGCTGCGTCTAGACTGGCAAGTTTTTCCGCAAAATCAGCTGCTTTTGCGGAAAAACTTGCCAGCTGTCTACACTGGCCGCTTGAATTTCCACAAGAACACTGACGATCTCATGTAAGATTGTCAGTGTTCTTGCGGAAATACTGTGCTGCTCCCGTTCAGGCAAAAGTCCTCTTGTGCAAATGCTTTTGTGCAAGAGGGCCAGTGTAGACAACGCGGTATTGTTTTGCGCAAAAAAGCCCTGATTGCGAAAATGGCGATCGGGGCTTTCTTGCTCAAAACCATGTCTAGATTGGCACGGATGCCAGTGCTTTTGCGCAAAAGCATCCCTGCCAATCTAGAGGCTCTTTTCCGCAAATGCTTTTAACGGAAAAACTTTTCCATTAAAAGCATTTGTGGAAAATCATGCCAGTCTAGACGCAGCTAAGGAGTGTTAAGAATACACACTCAAGGGGGTGGAGTTAAGGCTATCCACCCAAAGTGGGTCGGGGTTAAGGATGAACACACGGAAGGGGACATCTATAAAAGTCATGTTACAAATGGGAAGAGTTAAGGACACATCCACCAAGAGGCGGAGTTAATGTCATTCGCACCCGGGGGTGGAGCTAAGGACGTGCCCACCCAATGGAGTGGAGTTAAGGTCCCTCATACCCAAAGGGGCAGAGTTAATGTGCCACACATAAGTGCACACATGTCCAAGGGTGTCGCGTTAAAGAAACACACACCCATTTGCAGAGTTAAGGTCACATCCAAAGGGGCAGAGTTAAGGGCAGACGGGAGAGCCCCCTTCCATTGGATCTGGCAGCGTAGAGGACTCCACCATTCTGATCAGTCCCTTGGCCCTCCAGCTCATGGGCAGACTTACCGGCCGGTGTGGCACTGTGCAGCCGTCACCACCCATTTCTTGTGTATCAGGGTGCCGGAGCACCGGAACTGGGTCCCATCAAAGAGCGCCACGACCCAGGGCTGGGAGTGCAGCTGGCACTGGAAACCCCGCAGCATCCGGGGGTTTTCCTGCGCTAGGGCTGCAGGGGGAGAGGGACAGGCGTTACAGCTGGGTGTGTCCCACGCTTGCCACGCACCGATGCATACAGAACCCTGGGGAGCGACACTCGTGAAGACGCACACACTCACCGGCAGCCGCAAGCAGCAGCATGAGGCCCAGCCGCTCCATGGTGCGCAGGAGGGGAGGCAGGCAGGGCAGAGGACTGCTGGTTCTGGGGAGGAGACAAAAAAGGTCTTGTGAACTGAGTGGACCCCCGGGCTGACACCGCTCCCGCCCCCCGCCTGCACCCACTGAGGCCTGCTCGCCATCCTGATCCTGACATCGAACTTCCCAGCCAAACCCTCGCACACTCTATGGGCACCTTGGCCCACCCCCTCTGGGACTTGGCCCCATTGACTCCAGTGGAAATTCATGACAACCCCATAGTGGCGACGGGGCATCACGGAGGCTCGTGGGTCTGCGGCTGGTTTCCCAGATGCTGAAGGCTTTAAACCCAGCCTGGCTGGGTACAACCACTCAACGGGCCCCCTCCTGCAGACAGATCCCCTCACGCTAGCCCATGCCCCGCCCTTTCCATGTAGGTAACGGGTCCTAGCAGAAGGAGCACTGGTAACTGGGGTTCCATGGCCAGTTCTCCTTCCATGCAGTGCCTCAGTTTCCCCATCTCGGCAATGGAGGACATGACCCGCCCCCTCCACAGCTTTTTTAAAGGCGCTGGTAAGAACTCGGTGTTATTCTAACGCCAGTGCAAACAGCAATGCCCTCACCCATTTAAATGCTACCAGCCAGCAGACACGTGAACATATGCACACACTCCATGTAAACACGCACTTCAAAATGGACTTGCATCCGCCCCGCACTCCCCACAACGACACACACATTGACATGCATTGTCAAACCACCCCCGGGTGAATGTCCATACTCATGTATCTGCATATGGACGTGAGTGCACAACATACGTGTGGGCACACTCCCCTCACCCCACAAGCACTGACACACATTTGAACACAGACACGTGTATGGAGATGCCCATGCACACATGCACATACAAGCACACACATGAATACACTCATGGACATACACACACACAGAGGCACACATACGCATCTTGAACACATGACATACAAATGCATGTATATTTAAACTGATGCCGAGGCACACATATACATGTGCAGAGGTACGTACATACCTGCAGACACACAGAGAGATACACACACAGCCACATTAATACACATGGAGGCACACACACGCAAACATACACACACCTCACATACATGCTCACACACCTATTTCAACACACAGAGTGGCACACGTCTCACACATATATGTGCACGTATGCGTAAACATATCAAAGCATGCAGTGGCACACCCTTTCAAACTCACACATCACGTATATGTGCACACGCACTCACAGAGGCATACTGTGTGCACGCACATGCCTCAGCACCTGTAGAGGCACCTGCAAGTAAGCATACACACGTAACATGTACATGCTCATATGTGTAAAGACACAGGGCACACATGTATGGCACATACATGTACAGGCACTCATGAACATAGCAAATACACACATCTACGTGAACAAAGCCTGCACACACACACACTCTCTCTCTCTCCCTTCACCCCTGACAGCCCCGGCTCCTGCCCCAAACCTACAAGCTGGGCCCGGTGCAAATCCGCGAGGCTTTCCGGAGCAGCACCCTGCAGTAGGGCAACCAGCCACCTCTTGGAAGAGTCTGGACTCACCCTGGTAGCTGCGCGCGGTGCCGGGCGACCAAGCCCTCACCGCCCTCCTCCTGCAGAACTGGCCTGGCTATCTCCTCACTCGGCCCGCGCAGACCTGGTCTCCGCGAGTCGGGTCCTGCCCTGCCGCCTCCACACGCAGCGTTAGCCCCACGCCCTGCCTGCCACTGGGTGGCTTGGATCCAGCCGTGCTTAGCTCGCCCGCCCTGCTCCTCTGGGGCGCCTGCTTTTAATGCCCCGCCAGCCCCAGGCAGTGGGGAGCATCCGCTCCCTTGGTGACACCGCCTTCATTCAGCCCCAGCCCTGCAATAAAGCAAAAACAGCCGGCGTGAGTCACTTTTTTCGGGGCGGAGGCCCGAGAAACTCCCTGGCAAGGAGGCCGCATTGGAGATGCACCTCACTAGAGGGGCCAAGCTGACCGGGGTCCCTAGGCTGGGAGGTGTCCGTTCGTCTCTTTCCCCAACCGCCCTCAGGCCCACACCAGCCGCAAGAGGCTCCGGCTTCTGCGCCGGGTCCCTCCTCAGTGCCCCCGCCTCTGTGAGCTGAGGAACTCCTAGATCCCCACTGCGATCGTCTCATCTGACCTGTCTCGAGTCGCACAGGCTGGAGACCCACCCAGCTACCATTCCTAGAGCAGGGCTTTCCGGAAAACCTCCGGTTTCAATTCGCCCCGGCCACGAATCCACCACACCCCTGTTGCCACGGTTATCGATTCTCGTTCCCCGTCTGGATTGGTCTGACCGCTGCATCCTTCCGTGGCGGGTGTTAGACCTTCCGCTGGTGGCCGGCCAGCCCGTCATTAGCCACGTGTCCCCCAGGCAGTTCCCCACAGACTGGGACCGAGTCGCCCCTCCTCCTCCCTTTGTGACACCGACTCCTGGGTGCGCCTTGCGGCTGCCTCCCTCGGGCCGGGTTCCGGAGCTGTTCTGCATTCCCCTGACTCCGCTCCGAACCTTCCCCCCGGTGCAGCCTCCTGCCTGGATGGGGGGCACCAGAACCGGACGCAGGGCCCGGCCCAGGTGGCCAAATTGCCCCTCTGCACACCCCCTGCTTGTGTGGCCCAGGCAAGGTGACAACTGCCGGCCAATGGACAGGCACTCCATTGGACAGGGGGCACAGGGCAGGAGTGAAGGGGCACAGGGCAGGAATGAAGGGGCACAGGGCAGGAGTGAAACCTACCCACAGGCAACCCACAAAGCCACGCAGGGTGCTATGGCATATGTGGCATCAAATGGCCCCAAATTTCATGGTGCTCTGGTCACCTCCATCCCTCGGCAACCCCTTCACCCCCACCCCCCACTCAGTGCCAAGCCCAGCGAACTGCCCTTGCAGCCTGGAGGGCTCAGGTGGAGCAGGGGGCAGCTTCACTATGGGCGGCTCCAGACAAGTGACATTTTGCCCTTCAAAGCGCCATTTCTCTCTGGCAGCCTGCACGGCCGCCTCTGCAACTGCCCCTCCCACCCCTGCTGCAGGCGCCTCTGGGACAGAAGAGAGGTGCAGGGGCAGGAGTGAAGGGGGCCAGCACAGGAGTGAAGGGGGCGCAGTGCAGAGGTGAAGGGGGCACAGTGCAGGAGTGAAGGGGGCGCAGTGCAGAGGTGAAGGGGGCCTGCACAGGAGTGAAGGGGGCGCAGTGCAGAGGTGAAGGGGGCACAGGGCAGGAGTGAATGAGGTGCAGTGCAGAGGTGAAGGGGGCCTGCACAGGAGTGAAGGGGGTGCAGTGCAGAGGTGAAGGGGGCGCAATGCAGAGGTGAAGGGGGCGCAATGCAGAGGTGAAGGGGGCCTGCACAGGAGTGAAGGGGGCGCAGTGCAGAGGTGAAGGGGGCCTGCACAGGAGTGAAGGGGGCGCAGTGCAGAGGTGAAGGGGGCCTGCACAGGAGTGAAGGGGGCGCAGTGCAGGAGTGAAGGGGGCGCAGGTCAGGAGTGAAGGGGGCGCAGTGCAGGAGTGAAGGGGGCGCAGTGCAGGAGTGAAGGGGGAGCAGTGCAGAGGTGAAGGGGGCGCAGTGCAGAGGTGAAGGGGGCACAGGGCAGGAGTGAAGGGGGCGCAGGTCAGGAGTGAAGGGGGCGCAGTGCAGGAGTGAAGGGGGCGCAGGGCAGGAGTGAAGGGGGCGCAGTGCAGAGGTGAAGGGGGCGCAGTGCAGGAGTGAAGGGGGAGCAGTGCAGAGGTGAAGGGGGCGCAGTGCAGAGGTGAAGGGGGCACAGGGCAGGAGTGAAGGGGGCGCAGTGCAGGAGTGAAGGGGGCGCAGTGCAGAGGTGAAGGGGGCGCAGTGCAGAGGTGAAGGGAGCCTGAGCAGGAGTTGGGGCACAGCAGAGAGGAGCAGGCATTGGGGGGGGGGGCGCTTAGGAAGCCCACCGAGGACCAGAAGACAATGAAGGTTACCATGACAACCGGGGTCAGGGGCACCAAAATGCAAATTCTCCGAGGGCGCCATTTTCCCCGAGGCCGGCCCTGGCTCCAGGGACTCAGCAGTTCCCGGAGCGGGGTGGGAGGGGAAGTGTCCTGGCCGGGGGCTGCTCTTCTTCGGGTGTCGCTAGCGCCAGTGCAGCAGCCACTTGTGGAGGGCATGTGAGCCACCCCGCCCTGCCGGGCTCCCCGGGTAGAGCAAGCCAGGCTCCCCCTCCCCGGCGGGCCATGTAGCACCCGCAGGCTCCCCAGTGGCAAGTCAGTCACAGCAGCTGTCCGCTGGTTTAGATCTGAACATCCCGCTCTGGAGAACTCGGAGGGCTCTGATGACGCCAGCGAGTCGACGAAAGGAGCCCAATAGCATTGCTGTTGCGATGCCGGAATGCAAACTTTCAAGGCCGGCTCAATGGGTTTTGGTGCCCTCGGCAAATCATGACTTTGGTGCCCAGCCCCCGCTTCAATACAGAGAAAAATGAGGTGTCTAGAATGAAATTTTACTTTCATTGACCTGGCATTCAGAAAGAACAGTTGAAAAACCCAAATAAATATTTCATTGGTTTTTTTCTGCTTTTTTTTCTGAGGGATCTAGGTTGGATATTAGGAAAAGCTATTTCCCTAGGCGGGTGGGGAAGCGCTGGGATGGGTTCCCTGGGGAGGGGTGAAATCTCCATCCCTAGAGATTTTTAAGTCCTGGCTTGACACAGCCCTGGCTGGGATGATGGAGTTGGGTTGGTCCTGCTTCAGGCAGGGGGCTGGACTCGATGGCTCCTGAGGTCTCTGCCCACCCTGGGATTTCATAATTCTATGCCACAATTATACTGGATAGGATAAACTGCCCGGTAGCCAACACTTTTCCAGTTTTAATCCTTTTGATTATACAGTGGCTCCAGTCATCGCTATAAACAGTTGAATCTCAAATTGCAACTGTCTTCCCTCCAGCAGAACTGGTTTTTGGGAAGCTGTGAAAATGTTTATTCCTCGTGGGCACAGGGATCACGGCGAGCAACACTGACTCAGCTGTGGGACTGGCCAACACCGGGCTGCTAAGACTGACTGAACTGCCCGATCCCGACCTCAGGCAGCAAACGGCGGCGGCTGCGCCATACCACATTCAAACTGTAGTTACATACCCAGCCGTGCTCCACGGCGTGAAATAAAGATCATCCCTCAACTTCCCACCCAGAGATGATGCCCTGTGTGAGGAGTACGATAGTTGGTACTTTGGTTCCTAAGTGATAACATACTAATATATATGTTTAAATAGAGAAAAAATTCACTTCCATTTAATTTGGCACCTCTGATACCCCCAGTGACAGCTTACTCCGCCTATGTGGTTGGGCCAATTCTGCACACATTGACTATTGTTTACTTTTGTCCATTGGAGCCACCTTTATACAGTAGACTTCCGATAATCCGGAACCTATGGGACCTAGGTGGTGCTGGATTATCAGATATGCCGGAGTATCAGGAGGTACTATAAGATGGTTATCTATATACTGTATATAAAGTATCCTTAACCCTTTTTATTGTACATGCTCTATACAGTATACTGTAATGTTTTAGTTTTTTAACCCTTTTTACTCATTTCGCTCAGTTCAGCTGCTGCCGCTGTTACCTTGTGACTCATTTTTTGCCAAAGCTCACTCACTAGGCTCTTGCCATTTTGATGCCAGACTATCAGGCATGCCGGACTATTGGATGCCGGACTATTGGAGTTTTACTGTATAATGTAAGAATGTGTCTGTCAAAAAGTGTGACTACCCCTCATTGTTTTCTATACGGTCCATAAAAATCAACAGCTGGCAACCCGGAGGCAGGATCGCATTAGCTTGGTGGGCTGCAGAGTCGCCCCACGGATTCGTGTTCAGCTGATTCTCCAGCGTGACCTCCCCTCGTTCCTTTCAGTCTCTGCTCCCCCGCCCCATATGCATGGTCTGCGTTCTCCGGTCTCAGAGAGTGGCCTTGACGTTTGCCAGTGCCCCATTACCCAAGCCGACTTTTTTGGTATTTACAGCTCAGCGGAAGGGCCAGTCACAAGCAAAAAACTGCCACTTGATTTCAGGCAATTAGAAGCACACTGGGTGCTGGGGGGGGAGTCGTCCGTTGGTGATGGTGAGTGTTGTGTGAGACCCTCCAATGACTCAGGAGTGCCTGGAATGTTTGACAGACCGAGTGCAAAATGGGATGAGAATAGGTTAAATGAGGGTATTGAGAGAGGCCAAAGCAAACCGAAATGAAATTCACTCCTGATCAATGTTCCCTATAAGTTTTTCCATTGTTGGGTGGAATAAATGTTGTTCTGTGCACCAAAGCATGTGCATATGTGCACCACCAATAGAAACACATGCTGTCTGCTGTGAGCAGCTGTGGGCATTTTGCTAATCAGCTGGGCGGCACCTGAAACTCTGTCGGGCAACCATCTAGGTTCTCAGATTACAATGCTGCTCCTGACATACACAAAGGACAAAGGGTAATTCCTCCTATTAGGGGGATAATCCTGACAAAACAGGCACTCTCCCCTGCCAGGCGCTGCCCAGACCCCAGCTGTGTTAGGTGCTGCACAGCTCCTAGCCAGGTTCCAGCCTCTGCGGGGCTGCAATGTAGGATGATTCTCTTGTGACGGTCACCAGGTGGCGCTCTTACATATGCTCCTGCTAGTGCTTCCCCTGAGTGCCTGGGCAGAGGCCAGCCTTTGAAGATGTGCCTGTTGTTGCTCCCTTGGTGCTGCAGTTTTCTTTGCAGCGGATCTGTTGCAAGCAGCAGGAAAATTGGCTCCTTCCTTAATTGCTCTAATGAGGCCTCTTGCTCCCTGGGGTTGGAGCTGGGTATAACATTGGCAGGGAGCTGTGACTTGGGCGGGGGGTGGGTGCAGAGCGTTTGGGTGGTGACCTGTGGCAGGAGCAGGGAGGGGGCGTTGCCCGGGGGCAGACTCTGTCTGGAAGGTGCTAACGTAGGCAGCTCCCAGCCACCAGCCCAATGGGGGCCCCAAGGTGGGTTCCCTGCCTGCTGCAGCCCCAGGCTGCCCAAAATGTCTGGAGGCTCTCTCCATGGGCCGCTCTGCGCCACATGCCCATGGCAGAGAGTGGGGGGCGTCCGGCCAATGGGAGCACAAAGTCTCCCCCTTCCCTCCACATGGTCATGTGGCCCTAGAGGATGTGGACCAGACATTTTGATCGGACTCAGGCTGCAGGATCTTGGTGGGGATGGCTGTGGGCCTGCCCCTGATTTAGATGATTCCTGATGGGGTTTGTCTAACCTGCACTTAAATATCTCCACTGATGGGGATTCCACAACCCCAGTAGGTAATTTATTCCAGTGTTGACGGGTAGGAAGTTTTTTCTAATGTCCAACCTAAACCTCCCTTGCTGCAGTTTAAGCCCATTGCTTCTTGGCCTATCCTCAGAGGAATATTTTTTCTCCCTCCTCCTTGTAACACCCTTTTGGATACTTGAAAACTGTTGTCGCAGCTCCATCTTCTCTTTTCCAGGCTAAACAAACCTGATTCTATTAGTCTTCCCTCATAGCTCATGTTCTCTAGACCTTTCATCATTTATGTTGCTCTTCTCTGGACTTTCTCCAATTTTTCCACATGGTTCCTGAAACGTGGTGCCCAGAACAGGACACAACACTCCAATTGAGGCCCAGTCAGTGTACTTAGGAGACAGGAAGCTGAACCAGGAGCTGGCCAAGGGACAGAACTGGAGGCCAAGGGTCGGATCTGGGGATCAGAGCCAGGCGCCAACCCAAGCGCCAGTGCCAGGACACAAGTTGGAGCTGGGAGTTGGAAGCTGAGCTGTGGGCTGGAGCTGGAGCCAGAACCCAGGGCCAAGGATCAGAAGTCAGGCACAGCTCAGGAGTCGGGAAGGATGCAGCAGGAGGCAGGAATTGGCCCAGTGGCACAGACAACTACTTCTGCCACCCCCAGCTTCAATGGTGCAATGGGTAGGATTGGCAGATGGTTGAAACAAAAATACCAACCCCCCCCCCCCCAAAAAAAAAACCACCGGGAAAAAATTCTGTTGAAGGGAAAAAAAAAGGGGGGGGGGAATCCAAGACTTAAGACTTATCAAGCAAAAAAAAAAATTAAAATAAAACAGCATTAAAGCAGCATGTCCCCTTTAAGAGTGAGTGCAGGGATAGGAACAAGGGAGCGGTTGAGCACTAAGACCCAGGGGAAGCATTGCTTCCCCTTGGTCTTTTTGCCAGTAACCATTTTGTGCTGGCAGCCTTGGGGAATCAGATAAGCATGGGAGCTGCAGTCGGGGGGCTGGGAGTGTTGGGAGATGGAGGGATCTCAGTGGGGAGGCCAGGCACTGAGTGTTTGTAGGGTTGCCAGGTGCCCGGCATTTTCACCTCCTATACGGGGAAAAATTCAGAAAATACCCAACATCTCGGGTGTCCGGTATTCTCTGAATTTTTTTACCGAGCAGGAGGCAAAAATACTGGACTGTCTGGGTGAATACCGGACACCTGGTGACGCTATTGATGGGCCCTGCAATCAGGACACCCATTGGCAGTGCCATTGCCGGGCCAGGGTCCCATTAACCACCACAACTTCCTGGCAGGCTGGGAGGCAGCTGCCAGCCGGCTGAGGCTCTGCAGAGCCGGGTCCAGGCCCGTGGAGCCTCATGCCCGCCAGGGGCAGGGATTGAGCTCAGCTCCAGCTGGGCAGCTGCCCTGGTCAGAGCAGTGAGGGGAGGAGGCCTGCAGCCGCAGGGGCTCTGCTGACAGGCCCAGCAGGATTGGACATGGAGGCACCTGAAGGAGCAGGACTCCAGTGAGGCCTGATGGCCCCGTGCCTGAGACAGGTCACGAGGCCACAGGGGGGTGCCCAGGCAGTGGGGCCATGACGTCTGCACCGTGCTGCTCAGCGTTCGGGTCAGTTGTTTGGACTGGGCAGCCAGCAACAGCCGAATGGGAAACAGGGCCCAGGAGAGGGCTGTGGCACAGAGCGGCCTACATGGCTGGGGAAGCGGGTCCCTCAGGCAAAATGAGTCCCCAGCGCCCCGCTGTGGGGAAACAGCCAACGCCATCTGGGGGGTGTGAACAGAGGGCAGCGGGGGGAGGGGGCAGAAAGGAAGGGCCCTGGGGAGAGCGACTACGGGATGATGTGCTCAGCTTCAGGGAGGGGAGGGATTAAAGGACGTTGAACCATCGCAGAAGGGCATGATGAAAATGGTTGCAAGGTCCTGCATGGGGTGACACCCAGGGGCTAACAGGCTCAGGAGCAAAGGCTGCACAAGAGCCAGCAGCCGAGAGCTCCTGCCAAACACACTCCCATGAGGAATCAGGCACCAGCGTTGATGAGCCAGCGGGTAATCACTGGGGGTACGTCTACACTACAGCGCTAATTCGAACTAACGCATCTAGAACTAAAAACTAGTTTGAATTAGCGTTTTGCTAATTTGAACTAGCATGTCCACATTAAGTGGACCCTGAACAGGGCTTAAGGATGGCCGGAAGCAGTGCCGGCAGGGCATCAGAGGAGGACTTAGAGCCGTGGTCCTCAGAGGAGGACTTAGAGCATTTCCATGTGCCCGCCAGGTGCTCGGGGGTGGCCAGGCACCGGGCGCATGGCGGGGGGAGCGCCGGCACCGGGCGCATGGCGGGGGGAGTGCCGGCCCCGGGTGCGCGGCTATGGGGGGGCCACCCCCGGGCATGCGGTTATGGGGGGGGCCGCCCCTGGGGCGCAAGTGTCCCCGCCCCCTGGCGCCCGGCGGGCGTACGGCCCCGCCCCCTGGTGCCCGGCAACCTTGAAAGGTTGGGGACCACTGACTTAGAGCGTGGAGATGCTGTCTCAGGCTAGCCGAGGGCTGCGCTTAAAGGGTCCCGACCCCCACCCCGGACAGACAGTTCTCAGGGGCGCCTCGCTTGCAAAGCAGTCCTGGCTTGGAGTGCCCGGAGTACCCACACTGGGCACATCACACCACTCGGCCATCAGCCCGGGTGCACTTGCCGCAGGCTGCCATCTGGGGAGAGGAGGCAATTGGGGGGCTGCAGGAGAGCTTCCACCCCCAGAAGCCTGCAGAGCCAGCCCAGTCCTCCCCATCGGGGGCTCGTGCCCCATTCCTCCCTCAGCTCCTTCCACTTACCCTTCCCTAGCCCCTTTTCTTGATGTACAAAATAAAGGACAATTGTGTTCAAAAATGGAATCTGTCTCTATTGAACAAAACTGGGGGAGACTGGGAAAAGGAGGTGGGAGAGGGGAAGAGAGAGGGTGGGAGAGGGGAGGGCAACTACAATGATCAGGGGTTGGGAACAGGTCCCATATGACGAGAGGCTAAAGACACTGGGACTTTTCAGCTTAGAAAAGAGGAGACAGAGGGGGGACAGGATAGAGGTCTCTAAAAGCAGGAGTGGGGTGGAGAGGGTGCATACAGAAAAGTTCTTCATTAGTTCCCATAAAGAAGGACTAGAGGACACCAAAGGAAAGGAATGGGTAGCAGGCTTCAAACTAGTAACAGAAAGTTGTTCTTCACAAAACAAAGAGTCAACCTGTGGAACTCCTTGCTGCAGGAGGCTGTGAAGGCTAGAACTAGAACAGAGTTTAAAGAGACGTGAGATCAAGTCACGGGAGGTTGGGTCCATGGAGTGCTATTAGCCAGGGGGTAGGAGTGGTGTCCCTACCCAAGGTTTGTGGAAGGCTGGAGAGGGATGGCACGAGACAAATGGCTTGGACACTGTCTTCAGTCCATCCCCTCCAGGGTCCCTAGTGTTGGCCGCTGTCGGCAGACAGGCTACTGGGCTAGATGGACCTTTGATCTGACCCAGTACAGCCATTGTAAGCTCAGGGCTCAGGGTCGGGGGTCTCAGTGGACCCCCTTGATTTTCATGCACACCTGCTCCTGGGTGGCCAGGCTGGCAGCTGTCCTGCCCTAGCTGGCCACTTTCCTGGGTGGTCCACGATGTCTGCACTATTCCAGGCAGGTGCCCATCTCTTGCGGTCCCGGGCAAGTTCCCGGGAGCCGCCAGCCTGGTCCCGGGAAGAGGGGGAGGGCTGGGGGGCATCAGTTGAGTGGCTCGATCCGTGCCAGGTGCAGGGTCTGCTGGCTGGGTGCTGGCAGGCTTGCACCTGGCACGGGCACCATAGCCAGACCATGCCCCTTTAAGGGCTCCGGGGCCGGGAGGGGGGCAGACGAGTTTCCCTGGTGTTGGCCAGAGTGGCCACCAGGGAAACCTGGGGAGGGCTAGCCTCCCACTAGTTCGAATTAAGGGTCTACACAGCCCTTAATTCGAACTAGTAAGTTCGGACTAGGCTTAATCCTCGTAGAATAAGGATTACCTAGTTCGAACTAAGCGCTCCGTTAGTTCGAATTAAGTTCGAACTAACGGAGCGCTAGTGTAGCGCCTATCAAAGTTAGTTCGAACTAATGTCCATTAGTTCAAACTAACTTTGTAGTGTAGACATACCCTGGGGCAGGCTCCCCAGTGCAGGCCTGGGCTCCCCATCCCTACCACTCTCCTGGCACAACTGGAGATGTCCCTGGAAGGCCCGTTAGTCCCGCCCAAGTCAGAAGGCTCAGTCCATGGGCAATGGGGAGTATTTCTCTGACCTGGGGTATAAAGTAGGTCAAGTTTCTGTCCACTGGCCTTAAAGGAAATGAAGCAATAAACAATACATAAGTAAAGCATCAAGGGGAAACTGGCCAGTGAAGCTACAGGCCATTGGCCCAGCTGGGATCTGCCCCATTGATTCCAAAGGAGTTATTGCCAATTGACACCAGTTGGGACCTGGCCCCATTGACTCAAATGCAGCTACCACCCATTGACCCCAGTAGTGATCTGGCTTCATTGACTCTAATGAAGCTATGGCCGAATACCCCAGTTGGGATTGACTTAATGGAGCTACAGCCCAGTGACCCCAGCTGGGATCCACCTCCATTGACTCCAATTGGGAGCTACAGCCCATTGATCCCAGCTGAGATCCAACTCCATTGACTCCAATCAGGAGCTACAGCCCATTGATCCCAGCTGAGATCCAACTCCATTGACTCCAATCGGGAGCTACAGCCTATTGACGCCAACTGGGGATCTGCCCCATTGACCCCAATGAGGCTACGGCCAATTCACACTCTACCCTGAGAAACCGGAATTCGCCACGGAGCCTGAGCATTCCTTGGTGGACAGAAATGGCTGTTGACAAGCTCTGGATAGTCACACCCCAGACTGGCGGCCCATGGTAGAGGACTGGCACGGCCCGTGGCAGATGTGTTCTCCTGAGACTGGGCTGTGATTGACGTCATTGCCTAAAGGGCTTTCGTTCCTCCTCCCGCCCAGGAGAGCCATGTGGATTAGTAACTGCGAACGTTTGAAGTTCTTCAGCACCTCAGCTGGTCTGTTTCCCAGCACTGCAAGCCGGGTTAATTACTGCAGTCGCAGCATCCCTGGGATGTGCAATGAGGTGTTGGATGGAATCCAGACCAGGCTGGGGCCTGGCATGATGACAACCCACTGGGTGGGAAGGGTGTTGCTCCTGACTCCTTCCACCCACCCCATGCATGGGTGCGGCTGAGCCATCTTGTCCAGCGTCAGGACAATCTCTCCTTGGCTGGATTTCAAGGCAGAGGAACAGGAAGGGCAGCTCCCACCCAGGACAAGAAATGAGAAAGCCGGGTCTATGGGCCAAGACAAAACCACAAACACACCTGGAGTATTGTGTCCAATTCTGGGCTCCCCACTATAGAAAGGATGTGGATGCATTAGAGAGGGTCCAGCGGAGGGCGACCAAAATGATTCGGGGGCTGGAGCACATGACCTATGAGGAGAAACTGAGGGATTTGGGTTTGTTTAATCTGCAGAAGAGGACAGTGAGGGGGAATTTGATAGCAGCCTTCGACTTCCTGAAGAGGATGGAGAAGGCTGTTCACAGTAGTGATGGATGGCCGAACAAGGAGCAAAGGTCTCAAGTTACAGCGGGAGAGGTCTAGGTTGGATATTAGGAAACACTATTTCATTAGGAGGGTGGTGAAGCACTGGGATGGGTTTCCCAGAGAGGTGGTGGAATCTCCATCACTGGAGATTTTTAAGTCTCAGCCTGACAAAGCCCTGGATGGGTTGATTTAGTTGGAGTTGGTCCTGCCTTGGGCAGGGGGCTGGACTTGATGACCTCTTGAGGTCTCTTCCAGCTCTATTGTTCTATGATTCTAGGAGTTGCCAAGTGAAATGGGCATAAAGGAAAGGGCATGAATGAAGCTTTGGCCGACTAACATCTGTCAAGATTTGACTCATGGACTTCAATGTAGCTACGGATGATTGACACCAACTGGGATCTGGTCCCATTGACTCCAATGAAGCTATGGCCCATTAACACCAATTGAGATCTTGCCCCGTTTACTCCAGTGAAACTCCCACCAGTTGACCCCAAGTGGGATCAGGCTCAATTGACTCTAATGGAGCTACGAGCAAATGACTCCAGTTGGGGTCCCAATGTGCATGGTACATCCAGGCAGAAGGTCATGGAGCCACTGATGATCAGCCACTGGGGAGCTCTCCATAGCAATTGGCCTGATGAGTACCCTGAGGGCCCATGATCTGTTCTACTGCTGGCCATAGGCCCCAAGTATGTATGTATGTATCCCTATACACCCCCATCCATCTAGCTATCTAGCTATCGGGGGAGCACCTGGGATGTGCCACAATTATTTGTTGACCATTGATGCATAATGTCACTGGAGTGTGTAGGAACCCCCCTCGTGGAGCTGTAGAGGCTGGACAAACACAACCAGAAAAGATTCCCTCCCTCCGCTCCCACCATCCGCCTCCCCCACCGCCAAGAGCGTAGGTACGAGACAAGCAAGTCCCAGTGGCAATGCATGGGTGAGCATCTGGAAACTGGGAAGGAGTCCTGCAGAAAGGGATTGAAGGATCATAGTGGACAACTAGTTAAACATGAGTCAACAGCATGACTCTGTTGCAAACAAAGCAAACATGATTCTGGGCTGCATTAACAGTGTTGTGAGCAAGACACGAGAAATCATTCTTCAGCTCTACTCTGCACTGATTAGGCATCAACTGGAATGTTGTGTCCAGTTCCGGGAGCCACATGTCAGGAAAGATGTGGAGAAATTGGAGAAGCTCCAGAGAGGAGCAACACAATTGATTCAAGGTCTAGAACATGAGCTACGAGGGCAGACTGAAAGAATTGGGCTTGTTTAGTTTGGAAAGGAGAAGACGGAGAGGGGACATGAGAGCCATTTTCAGGTATCTAAAAGGGGGTCACAAGGAGGAGGGAGAAAATTTGTTCTCCTTGGCCTGCGATGACAAGGCAAGAAGCAATGGGCTTAAGTAGCAGCAAAGGAGGTTTAGGCTGGACATTAGGAAAAACTTCCTACCTGTCAGGGTGGTTAAACACTGCAATGAATTGCCTAGGGAAGTTGTGGAATGTCCATCACTGGAGGGCTGTGTCTACACTGGCATGAATTTCCGGAAATGCTTAAAACAGAATAGTTTTCGTTATAAGTATTTCCGGAAAAAGAGCATCTACATTGGCAGGCTGCTTTTCCGGAAAAGCCCTTTTTCCGGAAAAGCATCTGTGGCCAATGTAGACGCGCTTTTCCGGAAAAGAGCCCCAATTGTCATTTTCGCAATCGGGGCTTTTTTCCAGAAAAGACTACTGGGCTGTCTACACTGGCCCTTTTCCGGAACAGTGTTCCGGAATAAGGACTTATGCCCGAGCGGGAGCAGCGTAGCTTTTCCGGAATAGCAGCTGATTTTGTACAGTAGAGCGTCGTTGCTTTTCCGGAAATTCAAGGGCCAGTGTAGACAGCTCGCAGCTTATTCCGGAAAAGCGGCTGATTTTCCGGAATAAGTGGCCCAGTGTAGACACAGCCGAGATGTTTAAGAGCAGGTTAGACAAATACCTGCCAGCTGAGGGGAGAAGACTGGACTCGATGGCCTCTCGAGATCCCTTTCCAGTCCTGTGATTCTATTGTTATATTGGCTCCCTTTGAAGTTTAACTCCGAGACCCCTACCAGGGACCTCACAGGTGCAACACAAGGTCACACTAGGCAGCAGACATCACTTGGAGCCCTGCAGACGTCACATGGAGCCCTGCATTAGAATGCTGGAGCAGCTGAGCCGGCAAGCCGGACCCAGCCCAAAGAAAAACTCTCCCTTGTCCTCCTGTGGATGGCAGTTACCTAGAACAGCCACTGAGGACGCGATGGAGGCTGGTGCTCTTGGCCACCCTCTCCTCTGGAGAACGCTGTCCAAAAAGGCCGCCACAGTGAAATTGACGCTGGCAGAATCTCCCAAAAGACTTTTGGAAGCCAGTTACAGAGAGTGTGAAAATCTTCCCTCTCCCCACTGGGATGCACCAGTTCTGATCTCCTGTCTGGAGTGGCTATTCCTTTGGGGAGGAGAGAAGGGAAGGTCAGATCCAGGAGCGTGCATAGAGGTGGGGGGTAGGTGGCGCTGGAGACTGGGGGTAGAGCTAGTCCTGGAAGAGGGACACTGAGTCCTGCGGGGATGGCTGAATTAGCTTAGGCGGAAGTGGGGCGTGCATGCTCGGGAGCAGCTCAATGGGGCTGCTGGGTTGCGGTGGCTGGTCCCAGCCTGCGGCGTGTCCCGTGTGCATTTTTGGTTGCAGCCGGGTCTTTGTTTGGGGCGATATGTAGGTTGTCTCCCTCCCGCAGCACTGTGAAATTCCTGTAGTTGGAATGTACAAGGAGAGTTCTGCCAGGAGCTGGTCCACCCATAATTAGCCCGGATTAACTCTGCAACTTGCTGTAGCAGCAGCGGCTTTCCAGAGGGATTCTTGGCAGAGTGGAAATGTGGCTTGCCTGATTGATTCGCACCGTGACAATCCCACACCCACACGGAGATACACAGGCTGTCGAGCTCCACCCAGTAGCGCCAAAGGAGATGAAGCAAAAATGGACTTTACTTCAGAAGAGAAAAGCAAATGGACGAAGGCAAACTGGGGACTAGCCAGCCACGTGTCCATATGGCTGAGCGTGGGTCAGCACAAGTGGGTGTCCATGGTGTGATGCCGCTGTGGGAAAAGCTGATATCCTCATGGGGAGCATGAACTGGAACGTTGCAAGTAAGACAGGAGAAGTCATCCTCCCGCTCTGCTCTGCACTGATGCAGCCGCAGGTGCAAGGTGGTGCCCATTTCGGGGTACCGCACTATACTCCAGAAACGGAAGGATGGCTCAGTGGTTTGATCATTGGCCCGCTAAACCCAGGGTTGTAAGTTCAGTCCTTGAGGGGGCCATTTTGAGGTCTGGGGTAAATCTGTCAGGGAAGGTATTTGGCTCTGCCATGAGGGCAGGGGACTGGACTCGACTTGATGATCTTGCAAGGTCCCTTCCAGTTCGGTGAGATAGATATGGCTCCATATATATAACCCTGATCACTGAGGAAAGGTTAAAAATCCAGCCCATGTTTATCCTTAAGAAAAGCAGATAGAATGCAGACTTGATTATGGTCTTCAAACATGTTGCAGTTGTTATAAAGAGGGTGGTGATGGATTGCACTCCATGGCCACTGATGGGGGGACAAGCAGGAAGGGGTTGTGGCATCTCCCACCCTGGAAGATATTTAATAGCAGGTTAGACAGACACCTGTCAGGGATGAACTAGACAGTGCTTGGCTGGGCAGTGAGGGCTGGGGACTCGACTCGATGACCTCTCAAGGGCCCTTCCCATTTTAGGGTTCTATGATTCAGTGTGTCAAGGGAGGAATTAGGTTAGGGAGCAGGACAAACATTGTATCTCTCAGGGGTGTTAAGTTCTGGAACCAGCTGCCAAGAGAGGTTGTGGGATCCTGGTCATTGGAGGGGTTTAAGAGGCGGTTGGACAAACCCCTGTCAGGGAAAGTCTAGACTGACTTAGTCCTGCCTACGCATAAGGCGCTGGACGTGATGCCCTCTCAAGATCCCTTTCAGACACAAATTTCCATCACTTTATATAAATAACCAACTCGTGGAGATTAAGATCAGAAGACCATCATCTAATCTGGTCCCTTGTAGAGCACGGGTCATAAAATTCCGCCTAGCTACCGGACACACACCTTGATAGCTTGGGTTTTTCTAAAGCGTCTTTCAGAAAGGCCTCCAGTGTGTCTTTGCAGACACTAGGTCAAAGTGCAAAGCTCAATCTAGCTAGAGACAAAAAGACATTCTATAAATACATTAGAGGCAAGAGACAGACCAAGCTCAGGATAGGACTATCAATGAAGAAGGAAAAACAACAACAAAGAATGTGGAAATGGCAGAGGTAGTTGTTGAATTTCTTGTTTTGATTTTCATCAAGAAGGTTGATGGTGACTAGATGCTTAACATAGTGAATGTCAATGGAAATGGGATAGGTTCATAAGCTAAAATTGGGAAAGCACAAGTTAAAAGTTACTTAGACAAGTGAGATGTCTTCAGGTCACCAGGGCCTAATGAAATGCCTCCTACATACTCAGGGGGCTGATAGCGGAGGTATCGGAGCCATTAGCTATTATCTTTGAAAAGTCCTGGAAGATGGGAGAGATTCTATAACACTAGCCAATTAGCCCGTCATAAGACGGGATTTTCAGGTCTTCTTTCCTGAGCTCTCTTGCTCTGTCTCTCTCTCTCTCTCTCTCCTCCTACTGCCTCCCCCCCCCCCAGCTCTTTCTCTTGTTCCCCTTCTCCTGCCTCTTTCTCCCCTCCGTCTCTCCCCACCCACTTTTCCCTTCCCCTTCCCCTTCCCCTTCCCCTTTCCCTTCCCTCCCACCGTGGCGCTTGGCTGAGTGCCGCCTGCTCAGCTGGGCTGCCACAAGGGAGGGGAGTGGGGCGGTGACATGTATAGCCAGGAGGAGGGGCTGTGTACATCACCGCATTCCCTTCTCCTCCCACCCCGGGGGAGCCCAAACAGCCCCTTGCACTGCTGACTCCCCTAGCGTCCCGGCTGAAGGGCGCACCACTCAGCTGAGTGCCACAGCAGGAGAGGAAGGGGGTGGTGACGTACACAGCCAGGGGGTGGGGCTGTCTACATCACTGCCCCCCCCTCCTGAAGTGGCCCGGCTTAGGGGTGCTCCACTCAGCACCACGGCAGGAGGAGGAAGGGGGGCCGTGACATACAAGGCCCCGCCTGCTGGCCATGTACATCACCGCCCTGCCCCCTTCCTGCCCCACCAAGGCTCAGCTGAGAGCTGAGCAGTGCAGTGCCAGCACCACTCAGCTGGGCCGTGACCGGAGAGCAAGCGGCGGCAAGCAGCTGTTTGGGGTCCAGCTGCAGCCAGTGGCTGCAGTCCCCCATCGCCAGGTCTGCTTCCCGCCCCCTCTTCCTGTCGGCCAGCCCCACGGCCCCATGGACACCCCCCACCACTCCCTGCCAGCACTGCTTCCCTCCCCCCTTCCTCCGGGCCCCTCCATCCTCCCCTACAGCCCCACAGCCCCCGGTCTCCCCCAGCTCTGCTTCCCACCCCCTTCCTGCATGGCGCCCCGCCCCCCCTTCCCCTCCCTTTGTGGTGCGCTGCGCTTGCCACCACTTGCTCCCTCACTGGGGCCTGGCAGGAGCATCACAGTGTGCCATGGAGGGAGGGGAAGGGGGGCGGGGGCCATGCAGGGAGGGGAAGGGGGCAGGGCTGGCTGGAAGGGGGGTGGGAAGCAGAGCTCTCGGGGGGATTGGGGGCTGTAGGGGAGGATGGGGGCCCGGAGAAAGGGGGGAGGGAAGCAGCGCTGGTGGGGGAGGTGTCCGTGGGGCCGTGGGGCTGGCCAAACCGCCACAGAGGGAGGGGAAGGGGGGCGGGGCACTGACGTACACAGCCAGGGGGATGGCCGTGTATGTCAGCGTTACAGACTCACAGACAATTGGCTACTATATATATGACAACACTAGAAATGGGCAAATCTAGTGCCCATCTATAAAAAGGGAAATAAGAACAACTCAGGAAACTACAGACCAGTCAGCTTAACTTCTGTGCCAGGAAAGAGAATGGAGCAAGTAATTAAGGAATCAGTTTGCAAACATCTGGAAGATAATAAGGTGACATGTAAAGGTCACCACGGATTTGTCAAGACCAAATGTTGTCAGACCAACCTAATAGCTTTCTTTGATAGGATAACAAACCTTGTGCATAAGGAGGAAGTGGTAGATGTGGCATACCTAGTCTTTAATAAAGCTTTTGATTCAAATCTTGCATGACCTTATCATTAACACAGTAGGGAAAAACAGCCTAGTTGGAGCTACTACAAAGTTGGTGCATAAGTGTTTGGATAACCATTGCCAGGGAGTAGTTATCCATAGTTGTTATCCATATTCACAGTCATGCTGAAAGGGCATATTGAGCAGGGTTCTGCAGGGATCAATTTGTGGACTGGTTCTGTTCAATATCTTTGTCAACTATTTAGACAATGGTCTAGAGAGTACACACACCTACTGGGTGGGCTGCACTGTCCCATCTAGTGGCACTGATATCACTTACAGGGAGAATAATGAGGCTGCTTTAACACCAGCTGGCTTTTTTGCTCATGCGGTAAAGCCTCGTGCACTAAGCTCCAGAGGTTCCAGGTTCAATTCCTCCTATTGGCATGACATATACATTTATTAAGTTTGCAGATAATACCAAGCTGGGAAGGGTTGTAAGTGCTTTGGATCATTCATAATGATCTGGAGAAATAGTCTGAGGTAAATAGGAGGAAGTTTAATAAGGACAAATGCAAAATGCCCCACTTAAGAAGGAACAATCAGTTTCACACATACAGAATGGGAAGCGACTGTCTAAGAAGGAGTGCTATAGAAAGGAGATCTAGGAAGGGGTCAGAGTGGACCTCAAGCTAAATAGGAGTCAACAGTGTGACGCTGTTGCAAAAAAAGCAAACGTGATTCTGGGCTGCATTAACAGGAGCGTTGTGAGCAAGACAAGAGAAGTCATTCTTCCGCTCTGCTCTGCGCTGATTAGGCCTCATCTGGAGTATCGTGGCCGGCTCTAGATGTCACTTTTCAGGAAAGATTGGAGAAATTGGAGAAGATCCAGAGAAGAGCAGCAAAAGTGTTTAAAGATCTAAAAAACATTGCCTGTGAGGGAAGACCAAAAGAACTGGGTTTATTTAGACTGGAAAGAGAAGATTAAAAGGGGATAGGAGAACAGTTTTCAAGTACCTAAAAGGGTGCTACAAAGAGAAGGGAGAAAAATTATTTTCCTTAACCTCCGATAATAGGGCAAGAAACAATGGGCTAAAGTTGCAGCAAGGGAGGTTTAGGTTGTTTAAGTTCCGGCTTGACAAAGCCCTGGCCGGGTTGATTTAGATGGGATTGGTCCTGCCTAGAGCAGGGGGCTGGACTTGATGACCTTCTGAGGTCTCCTCCAGTTCTATGATTCTATGATAAGGGGATGGTTTGAGGAGATAACATGATCTTGGTAACTAATTGACCATTCATTATCAGTGGGAAATAGGTCAATGGAGGGATGATAGGAGTTACTATAGAGAAATTTCCTGGGTGTCTAGCTGGTGAGTCTTGCCCACATGCTCAGGGTTTAGCTGATCGCCATATTTGGGGTCAGGAAGGAATTTTCCTCCAGGGTAGATTGGCAGAGGCCCTGGAGGTTTTTCGCCTTCCTCTGTAGCATGGGGCACAGATCACAGCTGGAGGATTCTCTGCATCTTGGGGCCTTCAAAGTATTTGAAGGCTTCAATATCTGAGACATAGGTGAAAAGATTATTCTAAGAGGGGTGGGTGAGATTCTGTGGCCTGCACTGTGCAGGGGTCAGACTAGATGATCATAATGGTCCCTTTTGACCTTAAAGTCTATGAGTCTATGAGTTGGACATTAGGAAAAACTTCCTACCTATCAGGGTAATTAAACTTTGGAATAAATTGCCTAGGGAGGTTGTGGAATCTCCATCGTTGGAGATATTTAAGAATGGGGATGGTGTAGATGGTGCTTGGTCCTGCCATGAGGGCAGGGGACTGGACTTGATGACCTCTCGAGGTCCCTTCCCTACGATTCTATGTTCATGTTCCAAGGTCTAAAGGCACCACTGTGATCATCTAGTCTGACCTGACGCGGAACACAGACCAGAGAGCTGTCCCAGACCAGAGCTTCCAGACAAACGTCCAGTGTTCTCTTGGATCAGCTGAGCACATCAAGCTCGTTAGTACTCTCGTTCACTGGCCTTTTCTCCAGCTCTCCAAGCCGTCCCCTGGCTCTCCTCTCCACCGCTTCCATTGTTCAGCTTCTGGAGCTGGTGAATCCGTGCTGATTATTTTTGTAAAGATCGTATGCATTTGAAATCCAGTCTTGAGTGTTTTGCACAAGCACGACTCATGAATTTTGCCCATTCCAGGTTGGCAATATGGAGAAGGAGGGGGGAGCTCATGCACAGAAACAAAATGAGGCTTCTGCAAACACCAAACACCCACTGGAGCGCTGCCTGAGCCTCTTCTTTCTCTTTTTGTAAGCAGTGGGATTACTGTGTGGTGTTGTGACATTGTGCCACATATGCCTTCTGGCACCATGCTAATGTCCGTGAACATGCATGACTGGAAAAGGCTTTATGCACAATAATTCTTGCAAGGTGTCATTGGAAACCTTGTGAGTTGCTGAACATGGTCATTCTATTTCTGTGCTTGTATCATTCCTGTATTTGGCATTAGAAATGTGAAGCAGAAGCCTGTTTTACCAATCTAGTCCTGCTACGTGAGGTCCATTAATGGTACATGAGGAACTTAATGGCCCAGTACTCAGGACAATGCTCTGTGAAGAGTCTTATTTTTCTTTTAAGCCTGAACTATGGTTGGTCCTGTCAAGACATGTGGCCAGGTCACCTGATGCCGGAACCCATTTTGGATCTGGTACTTTTCCACTGAAGGGGAAAAAAGTTTGAAATGAACACACAGGATTCCCACCTTGGGAAAAATGTATATAAAGGTGGGAAACCACACAATAGAGGCTGCAGCCAGAGGTCAGGACACTCTTGATGACCACCCATGATGCCTGCTGGAAACATCTAACACTGAACAAGGGGAAGGCCAAGCTCCCGATGGGAGGCATTCCAACCTGTGAGAAAGGACAATTAGAAGGACTGGCAGGGTAAAGTATGGCACGGAACACGTTTCTTAGGCTGAGCTGGAGTATTTTATTTTATTCAACTTTGTAACATAGTTAGATCTGTCTATTGGTTGCAATCGCTTCAATCCTGCCTTGTATTCTTAATAAAATTCCTTTTGTATATTTAGGAACCCAGTGTAAATCACTATTACCAGAGCGGAGGGGGGAGCTGTGCATCTCTCTCATTGACAAAAGGGGCAAACATTTTATGAGCTTTCTCTGCATAAAACTTTATACAGAGTCAGACGGGTTTATCTGGGGGCTCTGTGTCAAGTCCCCATGATTGAGTCTTCCCAGAGCTGAGCTGCTCTCGATGTCTGCATGGGCCGACACCCCAACTCTGTGCCGTGGCTGGGGGAGATGGTGGGACGTCCCAGGTTGGTGGGCTCAGTGGTGTTTCAACCTGTCATGTGACAGTCTCAAGGGGATCTTTGTGACCCTATCCATCACAGCTGCTTCTGATGGAGTGAAACACCAGGCTTGGCACTGATATGACCCCTGCTGTAATTCAGCATCCAATTCTGGCATCCATAATGCAAGGAGGGCAGTGACGAGGTGGAGAAGGATTTGAAGACATGCTCAGTAAGGAGAGACTCACGGACTCCATTTATTCAGTTTAACAAAGTGAATGGGTGACTTGATCGCAGCCTATCAACGACCCTGGAGGCCTTTTCAATCTAGCAAAGATCTGACAAGAGCCGAAGACTGGAAGTTGAAGCGAGACACATTCAGGCTGGAAATACGAGTTTTTGACAGAGGGGAATTAATTCTTGAAATGCACCGAGGACTTTGGCGGAGTCTCCCTCATTGGCTATTTTTCAGTCAAGTGGGGATAGTTTTCATTAAAAGATCTTCCCTGCTTCAGACAGGAAATAAACAAATAAATAATGGTAGGTCAGGTGCCTGGTACCCCTGTTTTCCTCTAAGGGCTGGCACCACGGTTCAGCTACAGCTCCCATGATGCACCACAGTCTCCCCCTCTTACTGAGCCACCAAGGTGCATTATGGACATTGTAGTTTCAGGTGCCTCCTTTCTCTCCTTTCTGGCCCAGGCATTCTGTCTGGACGTGATCTTCCAAAGGCCAATCCATGTTTGCCCCTCACCTCCAGGTCCAAAGGCATGGGATCAAATGTGTCTCCGCTCCACTCCTCAGCCCTAGTCGACACCTCCACAGTTTTTTCTCACCAGAGAGGAGGAGAGAATATCCCCTTTCTGAAATGTGGGGAGATGGAGCAGGGAAAGAGAAAGCCACTTTTTCCTTCCCCACGTACCCGCACTTTGGAATCTTCCTCTGTGGGAAGTTCCGTTTTCCCACAGAATGTTCCATTTCTGACCCGGCCCGCTTCCCATTCAGAAAATCCCCACCAGCCAACAGGGAGGAGGGGAGCAGAGGGGGGCACCTCAGCCTTGGATGCCCTGAATTAAGTTGCTGCTCTGCTACAGGCTTCCTGTGCGAGCATGGCCAAATCATTTACCTGCTAGGCAATGGGGAGGCGAGCCTGCCTCGCTTTGCCTCGGATGGATGTTCAAGGAAAAAAATGCTGGTGATTGCGAGGCAAGACAAGCAAAATACCTACGGGTGAGCAGCTACACTGCCAGGGCCTGGTGCTCCACTACAAACCAGGCGTGAAATCATGCAGTGCTTCTGTGAACTAGCCACTCCCGGCAGCGAAGGGCCTTTATTATTTAACATCCGTGCATATGGCCGGGGGGGACAACCTGGCTAATGCACCCCCAAAGGCTCCGTCCTCTGCAGAAGTGCAAGTCAAAGAGGGAGGGATCAGTGTCCGGAGGAACCGAGGCTCAGTTGTTGTTTATGGTCTCCCGGATCCAGTCAATGTAGTTACAGATGTTCACGTAAACACCTGGCTTATTGGGCAGTGCACATGTCTGGGTCCCCCAAGACACGATACCCTGGAGTACCCCATTGCAGACCAAGGGTCCCCCGGAATCTCCCTAGAAAGAAACAAAACAAGATATCAGAGCAAGAACACACCTTAAACAACATCGATTGACCCTCCAGCCCATGATGCAAGTCCAACCATGTGCAGAGAAAGTTTTGCTGTGTGCACCAAGGCCATGCAGATGTGCACCACCGATAGAAAAACATGCTGCGAGATATGGGCAGTTGTGGGCACTCTGCTAATCAGCTGGGCAGCACCTGGAGCATTCCTGGGCGGGCGCCCAAGTGCTCAGCTTAGTGGGTACAGAGCACGGTGCACCTGGGAAAATGGGGCAGAAATGCTCAGTGACGACAAGTTCACTTTTGCCCATGTTTCCCAGCCAAAATTCCAATGCTGAAATAGTTCAGCCCAAACAGAAATATTTGGGTATATTGGGCTCTGGGAGCACAAGATTTAATTTCCACCCCATCTGCCACTCGTCTAAGCAGATGAGTTGTCAGTGGGGCATTGAGGCAGGGAGAGAAGAGACGTGATTTGCCCAAGGTCCGATCCAGGAGCTTTGCTCCATTCTGCAAGCGTGGAAACTAAGGCACGGCGCAGGGAGAAGCAAGTTGATACTCAGCATGGGAGGAGCACGCATGTTTATGATCTCTGAGATGGGGAAACTGAGGAGCGCAGCAGTCGCTTGCCACAGCAGGTGGGGCCAAGATGTCCAAACCCAGCTTGGGGGAAGGAAACGCAGATGCCCCAGTTCCATCATGAACACTGCCCTGCTGTAACTTGGGGGCCTCGCTGCCCAATGAGACTACCCAGGAAACCAAGAAGCGGTGCCAGGCTCCGGCACGGTTTCCACTGTTCCAAGCAGAGCAGATCGTTGTCTTCGCTTCCACAATGGGATTGTTTTTGTGACTGAGGTTACTCTGAACCATGCCAGCCCTCCCTGTCAAGACACGTTGGCCCATTAGCGACTCAGCACTTGTGCTGCAACCATCAGATAAGCAAGTCCCACCCGCTATAATTGCTCCCACGTGTTCCTGCTCTTTTCCGCCCTGTCCTGAGCGCTCCTGGGTTCCTCGCCAGACTTGCCAAACTCTGATGATGTAACCCAGACACCTCGTGGGCGTGGTTCACTGGCCCAGACAGTGGCACGTGGACCACTTACAGTGAGAGATAAGAACAAGGGAGCTCTACAGTCTAAGCCAGTGGTGCACAACCCGTGGGTCACAGTGCCAGGCCGGCCGCCATTTTGTTTTCCCAGCTTGGTGCCCAACGTATGCATTGCGGGGGCAGGGGGTGTGGTAGGGGAGCAGACCGGTGCTTTAAAGTAAAAGGGCTGTAACAAAATATTGGGTGGGGGGAGGGTTGTGAAATTAAAAAGGTTGAACACCACTGATCTAAGCTGTGAGCCAGCTGGCTTTATAGCTCAAACTGTAAAGGCTCCTACACTAAGCTCCAAAGGTCCCAGGTTCAAATGTGCCTGGTGATGGTTAAGGTCTGTCTCAAGATATTTAGACTTCCCTTAAACCCCCAGCTCCTGGAGTGTTGATGACCTGGGAAAAAACAGGAAGCAAGATGATCCAGGGACCCTTCTAGCCTGGAACTTTATGACTGTGGGGAAAAGTTTCTACACAAAACTTTCATTCGGTGACGCAGAAACATTTTGTGACTGCCTGGATTTCACCCGCTCTGGTTCAGGCAGCAAGGAAGTGACCTGAAATTTCAGAAACGTGCAAATGTGTCTTCTTGCCCATTTGGAAGCCAAATGTGGCCATCTTCCGGCTCGCTACGATGTCCTCCTCAGCCCGACCCTAGCTACGGAGGGGCGCAAGGGCAATGAAGTGTTCTGATGTTGTCAAAGCGAAATGAGGCCCTCGCCCACGGCAGGTTTTTTTTCTGGCTTTGGATACGCCCAAAGTAACAAAACATTTCAGAGGTGGGCAGACCAGACATAAACCTTTTTTGTGCCAGATTTTCAGGCACCATGAGATCTAAAATAGCTGTTAGTGGCCAGGTTCGGGAGAGAAAAACTCTGCTATGAGAGTTTAAAAAATAAAATATGTTTCTAACCTGACCAGCACCCCGAACCCTCATTTATGGTCCCACACAGGAGCCTAGAGGAAGCACCAAGACTCTATGCCACCCCCCACCCATGGAACTGTGTGTGCCCCCCCACACACTGATTTTTTCTGTGGCTAAATGGTCCTTCATGGAACTAAGCTCCCACGCCCTGGCGTCCTGTGTGAACAACATACACCTTAAGGCAGCGCTAGGCAAGTGTGCACACCAAATTTGGTTTGAAACAGGAGTAAATGAGTGAAATGTTCCACCTTCGTGGATCTAATTACCCCTCTTAGAGAGCTCAACTCCAAATTGGGCAGAGTTAAGGGTAATCACACAAGGAGGTGGAGCTGTGGATGGTCTAGCATGACCTCCCAGGGGGCTGAAGGCAGGAATCTCTATATATGGCATATGCAGCAGGGCACCCTGGTAGGGCAACATGGTCTGCTCTGGCCTTGAAAGCCATGGTTGGTCTCACTTTCTTGCCACTCGCTCCTCCCTCTCTTGGTCCAATCCCTGCAGCAGCTGCCCCCAAGGCACGAAGACTTCAAGGCACGCCCCCCCCCACTCCCACCCTCAGTTAAGCTGTTGCCTCACCTGGCATGAGTCTACTCCCCCCTGTGGCAGCCCGGCACAGAACATGTTGTTGGTGAAGTAGCGTGGGTAGATCGAACGACATTGCTCCTGGGAGAAAACGGAGATGTTGCCACAGTAGAGAACAGGTGGGAATCTCACTACAAAAAACAACACCACAACACAGTGGGTATATTGTCAGTGGGAGAAAGTCAGAGGGTTAGATCCAGGGCCGGGGTCACTGCACACGGCCCCAGTGCCGGAGGGTAAGACTCAGAGGAGGGTGTTGAACCTGCAATGCCCGTATTTCCTCTTGGACGCCTCCCTCAATCTCTCCTATTGGGGAGACTTTGTCTAATGAATTAATTATTGGGACTTGAGCGGGGAGGTTAACGTAGCCCGGCCACTTGGCTATTGGCCAGTCTGTGGTGGCAGCGTTTTCTCGTTTTTCATGGAAAAGTCCCAAGGTCTCTATTTTGTCCCAAAGCAGGATGGGAAAAATCTAAAAACTGTTCATGGGTCTGGAAAATCATTCCCCACCCAGCTCTCCCCAGGCTGTTTTACCCCACTGGGCTTAGAAGTGACCAATCAACAAGCCGCTTCCAGCCGTGACTCCCAATCACTGACGAGCATCTAACCAGCTCACGTCTCTGCCACATCTAGAACCCTCTTACTCACTCATGAACCCTGGTAAACCCTCAAGAAACAGAACTAATACTCCTTGGAAAATAGACGGGGCAGAATTTCCTCTTTTAAAAAAATAATAATAACAGAGCCCTCCTCCCAGCTTTTTTTTTTTCTTTCTGTATCTGGCCCAATATTTTTCCTTTTTCAACTGGAAATGTTTTTGTCTTTCAACACCCCTCAAATCTGCAAAACTCTTCACGTCTTGTCCAAATTCTGGTTTTGTTTTTGGACAGCCACCTCCAATTTCCAACTAACATGGTTTTCAGTTTTCAGGTTTTTTGACGACAAAACAAACTTTCCCCAGGAAGCGTCCCCATGCTGTGGAGACTTTCAGTGGTGCAGCCCTCACCAATTTTACGAATGGGAGGCAGGGGATAAAATGTAGATGGCAAATTTCCCAATGGCTCTACATGCAACCTCAGCAATTACTGGTTTCTAAAAGAAAGCGGGAAAACAAGCATATTCCTGGGAAGAATTTTCAAGGGAGATGGCCGGGAAAGTTGCAGACGTAGATAGTGCTATGTCAAAAAAAAGGAGGAGGAATTTTCAGAGGTGTTCAAAATTCTAGTAATGCCGCTTTTTCTCTTTTTTCCTCCCTCGTGCCTCCCTCCCCCCCCCCCCGATTCACCACAGCCCCCCCGGAAGATAAGACCACCCCCAGTCTGTTCTCAAACATTGGCTGAGCTTTGGTACCGTACATTCAGGACTTTTTGTTGTTCCCCATCCGGATACCACGCAGTCCTGCCCTGCTGCGGGGCAACTGGTAGGCAGCGCCAGGGGCTGGACATTTCTGTTGATGTTTGCCGGGGTGAGCAGTTTGATCAGCATGATGTCATTGTCCTTGCTAGCTGAGTTGTACTTGGGGTGGATGATCATTTTGGCTGAGAGCCTCAGCTGCTCTGTGAAATCCAGCTTCCTGATGTTGTGTTCCCCCAGGCGCACGGTGAGGATGCTGCAGATAAGACACATGTCCGAAAAGTGAGGGGCGGGGGACCTAGTCCATGGTGGAAACTGGACACTGGTTAAATAGGAGGGCAAGCTGGGTGGGCAGAACATGAATCTATGGAATCCATGAGTCTGTGGAGCTGAGGACACATGGACAAGGGGGTTTAGTTAAGTGTGCGCTAGCTCAACAGTCAGATATGGGCTGGCTGCAGAAATCAAACACCAGCACAATTCCATGGGCACCCAAACCCCCATTCCCAAACACACATATAATCATGTGTGCGCTCTTACCCCCACCCATACAGAGTCATAAGTCACACACATCCTCCCCAAACACACACAAATGCACAATTGTACCCTAAAACACACTCACAATCACACCCCCCACAGCAAATGCACTCACAATCACACTCTGACAGCCACTTTCACACACGTGGGCCCCCCCCAACACAGGCTCAGATCCACAATCACACGCAGGCCTACTCACAACCACACCCTCCTCAAAACACGTGCACGCACAGTCGCCCTCTCACATTCACAATCAGACATGCCCTCCCCAGCCCACTCTCACAATGCACAGCCGCACTCACAGACCTGCTCATAGTCACCCCCATCCTCTCCAACACACACACAACCACGCTCTCACGCTCACTCCGTTACACACGGACCCCCCCCTTACACCGCTCTCCCCCTCGTCCGACGCACCCACAAGTCCACACTTACCACCTGATGTTGCAGTGGGCTGCAGTGATCACCCAGTTCTTGTCAATCAGGGTCCCTCCGCAGCTAAGCTGGGAGCCCACAAAGAGAGCGGCCTGCCAGGGCTTGGAGTGAGGCTCACAGGGAGCACCGCCGATGATCCGGGGGTTGAAGCCGCTTACTGTAAGGCAGAGCAGAAAGGGTCACAAGTAGGGTGTGGAGGGATCTCTGTGATACCCAGCCCTCCCCCACCCTGTCCCAGCTCAGGATCAGGGCCCCCCAGTGTCTTCAGTGTCTGATACAAACTCGTCCCAGAGGCAGCCGGCAGAAATTGGCAGCCGGCAGAAACCTTCACCAAATTGTGCTCCCGCCAGTCTGTGTCCAGCCTGCCCATCACCGCAGCATCTGGGACCCTCACCCTCTGGATGCAGCGACCTTCACCTCCACCTCGGGAGGGCTGCTGTCCCGTTTGTGCACTAGGGGAAACTGAGGCACGAGGCAGCACCGTGACTTCACCAACATCTGACCCCATCGGTAGTGGGGCAGATTCACAGCCAACTTTCCCACATTGCAGGGCTGGCTGCTAAACACTGGATGGTCCTTCCTGGCCCCCCAATTAAAACCCTCTCAAATGGAGGAGTCTCTTCTTATTGGCTTTGCAAGCGCCAGCTCGCAGTGCAAAACACACACACACAACTGTGCACACAGCACGGAGATCAGCATGCATTTGTATAGGGGGAATAATTAATCGTCAGATCCACTGACCAGGGAAACTCTGCCGCTGACAACTTTTACCCGCCAGACGCACACACTTGTCTCACAGACGTACATTCTACCACACTTGTACACCTCTACAGTCTGCAAAGACGGTGAGGGCTGTTCGACGGAGGACACGGATCAATTGTTTTCTCTGTCCACTGAGACCGAGAAGGAAACGGCTACATCTGCAGCAAGGGAGATTGAAGATAAATAGTTGGAGAAATTTGCTAACTCTAAGGAGACTTCAGCTCTGGAAGCAGCATCCAAGGGGGATCATGAGATCCCTGTCACTGGAGGTTTTTAAGGACATGTTGGACAATCCCCTGTCATGGTCAATGTTCTCTCTAATTTTTCCATCCCTGTGTGGAATAAATTTTGTTGTATGCACTGAGGCATGTGTGGATGTGCACCACCAATAGAAAACCACACTGCCAGCCATGGGCAAAGTGACCACTCTGCTAATCAGCCAGGTGGCATTAGAATCTCTCCTAGGTGGCTGCCCAAGTGCTCAGCTTCCAGGGACACTGGATGGGGCTGATCTGGGGTTACTTGGTCCTGTCTGGAGTAGATACCTCTGGAAGTTGCCGCCAGCCCCACGCTGCTGTGATTGATACACACCCTGCCAGAGATACACCCTAGGTCTTCCTTGCACAATACTCGCAGATAAAGGACTCTCTCGCACACAGAGTCAAGCATGCACGCTCACCCCTGTTTGCAGATAACCACAAGCACACACGTGCACATACTCACCGGGTAACGCACACGCGCGGCCATGCACACATACTTGCACAGGAATGCACACAACCGCACACTGGGTGACAAACCCACGTGCACAGCCACGAACACATACTAATGTGCAGACGCACACACCGAGAGGGCAGGGCACGTCTCCTCCAGCAGGGCGCGACACACATGCATGCACACACACTCACCTGCAGTCACCAGCAGGAGTGCAACGCCCAGCCACTCCATGGCAGAGGGGATGCTGGGAGGTGATGAGAGGTGCTTGTTCCAGGAAGCACCCTTTGCGCCAAGGGGCGGGAGGGAAGGAAAGAGAATTATCACCCAGGAACTGGCCTTAAGACCCGCTCCACTGGAGTCTCCGCCCCCTGAGCCCTGCTCACTGCCCTTACTGGTCTCCGCCCTCCCGGAATCCCAGGCTCCGACTGGCTCCCGCCGGCGTATCTCAGCGCTGACCAAGGGGAGAAGGCTGCGATGCTATAGGCCCTGGCATCCCTGGGGGTTACGGATATGGCAGGGCCCCCACCATGCCCTGGGTGGGAACTGTGTTCCAGCAATGGGCCTGCAGGTAGGCTGGACCCAGAGAGCCACGGCCCAAGAGGAGGCTGGGTTCAGGCCAGGTCGTGAGTTGGTGTATTCCATCCCGAGGCCTGAGGTCACACGTAGCACCAATGGGCTGCATGCTCCCTGAATGGGTGTAAACACCTGTGGAGTCACTCCTGATTTACACCTGTGCATGCAGGGGGACTCGGCCCCATTGACACAAATGGAGTCACTCCTGATTTACACCTGTGCATGCAGGGGGACTCGGCCCCATTGACACAAATGGAGTCACTCCTGATTTACACCTGTGCATGCAGGGGGACTCGGCCCCATTGACACAAATGGAGTCACTCCTGATTTACACCTGTGCATGCAGGGGGACTCGGCCCCATTGACACAAATGGAGTCACTCCTGATTTACACCTGTGCATGCAGGGGGACTCGGCCCCATTGACACAAATGGAGTCACTCCTGATTTACACCTGTGCATGCAGGGGGACTCGGCCCCATTGACACAAATGGAGTCACTCCTGATTTACACCTGTGCATGCAGGGGGACTCGGCCCCATTGTCACAAATGGAGTCACTCCTGATTTACACCTGTGCATGCAGGGGGACTCGGCCCCATTGACACAAATGGAGTCACTCCTGATTTACACCTGTACAAGCAGGGGGACTCGGCCCCATTGACACAAATGGAGTCACTCCTAATTTATAGCCGTGCATGCAGGGGGACTTGGCCCCATTGACACAAATGGAGTCACTCCTAATTTACACCTGTATGCGCTGGGGGGAATCGACCCCACTGACATAAATGGAGTCATTCTAGATTTACTACAGGTGAGTGCAGTGGGAATTAGCCCCATTGATGCAAATGGAGTCGCTCTTGATTTACACCTGCTGAGCACGGGGAGATTCAGCCCCATTGACACCAGTGGAGTCACTCCCGATTTACACTGGGTAAGCACAGGGGGGATCAGCCCACTGACGCAAGGGGAGTCACTCCTGATTTACACTGAGTAAGCACAGGGGGATCGGCCCCATTAATGCCAGTGGAGTCACTCTGGCTTAGCCCCGGTGCTCATGCTATTAAGCGAGTGGCACGATTGGGAGAAACCCCTTCCCCTCCTCCCAAACCCACATAAGCAAAACCCTTTGTGTCGAGATGTCATTTTGATCATGGCTCCCACACGCCCCGACAGGCCCGAAAGAGGCCCTGTGCACGAGAAGAAAATCAGGCAGGTGGGCCTGTGGTTTACCTGTAGCTCCGGCGTCGGCAGCCTCGTGCGATGTGTGGACAGAGCCCGGCGCGGCGTAGCTTTATAATGTGACTTCCCGGCTGGCTCCAGGAGATCTGGGCTGTCAAATCTGGCTTCAACTCTGGAGATCGCACAACGCAGAGATCTCCAGATAGAACCTCTCCACGCCTCCAGGAGCTTTGCCTAGGGGACTGATTGGCCCAAAGAGCAGGAGCAGGGCGGGTAATTTTGTTTTGCCCTTCCCCACAAATTAATCTTTCTCAGTCCGCCAACAGCCCTGGTGCAAGGCAGCTCCCAAAGAACCAGCTCCAGTCTCAGTTTTCTTTCCCCACCCTTCCCTGGCTTTTATTTCAGTCCTGCCTATGGCAGCAGGAAGTGCTTCAAGGGGCAGGGCGTGTCCGTCTTCATCCTTAATCTTTCCAAGAAGGAAGAAGTCACGTGCTATTCCTTCTCAGGGTTTCCCCATCAATGGGGCCGGGCAGTTTTGCACCAGGGGGAAAAAAATTCGCCACTGATTCATTCAATGTGAGATTAGAGATGAACCTCCCGATTTAGAAAGACCAAACGAAAAGGGGCATGTTTGTGTGACCTTTCGACCCTGGCTTTCATGTAGCCAGAAAACAAAGAAGGCTAAACCCGTGAAAACCAATGGAAATCAAACAGCTGCCGCAAAATGTTTCCACTGGTCCACCTGGAAGCTGTTTCTGATTGTTTGCGGAAAGGTCGATCTTTCGGCCTGGTGCAGGGGGAAATGTTGCAATCTCACAACTTCTTAAAGGATGGGAGAAACGTTTCCATTCCAACCCTACCTCTGAGTCCTTTCCACTCAGGCCAAGCCAAGCCAACCATGCTCTGCCCTACGGGAGGAAGTCGAGCTAAGACACAGGAGCTGGAGATGAGGTACCTTAGCTCATTTGGCCACAGCGGGAGGTCGACAGAGAAACTCTCCCGCCGCTTTCCCTTAGTCCTCCCAACCCAGCGGAGTACCCAAGTTGATAGGGGTGGGATCAGCAGGCAATTGAGTGAGTCCTTACTAGACCTGCTAAATCAAACTCCAGGAGATCCATCTTCCATTAAGTCATAGAAACCTGACCTTACCGGACTCCTTAGTAAATAATTCCTAGTGGCTCATGAGTGATTTCAGAGCACATTACAAAAGTGTCATTATCCTCCTTGTGCAGCCAGGAAACTGAGGCCCAGAGCAGGGAAAGAACTTGCCAAAAGCCATCCAATTAACTAATGAATAATCTCCATAAGGACGATTTGGATTTGCCATCACTAGCTCAACCAATAAGCTATGCGCTGGATGCCGGAAAGTGCAAGCAAGTACCCCTTCTTCCATCCTTTCACTCGGACCCCACCCTCCACCACTCCTAGGGGGGTTACGCGGTGGCAAGGGCCCCTTGTCCCTGTGGCGTAGAGTGTCTGAGCCCATTGCTCTGAGTGGGGGGAGCTGTTCAGAGTGGAACCGATGCACCGACGCTGCCAGAGCCTGCAGAGAGACTGAATCCATTGCTGAGCTAAGGGAGTGCCCCTGACGTAACCAACTCAGCAGCAGTGCCTCTGTCTGCAGAGAGCCGGGAACAGCTGCTCAGTGAGCAGGGAGCTGTCCTGAGTTTGACCCGATACAGAGCACAACAGCTCCGCTGTGACAGAGCACCGGGAATGTCACCACAAGTGATGCATCTCAGCAGGATGACTCAAACGTGACACAGAACTCCCTGAGGCAGGCTCTCCTAATGACTAGGAGGGGCCGGGTTGCATTAGAGCCCGGTATGGGGAAGCAAAAGTACTCCCACAGCTGCTCTGCATGAATCCCTCATGACAGATTCCTGTCACTGTTATCTGTGCCCCAGGAAGCAAGGGACAGCATGAGATCAGATGCCCACTCCCTCCCGTGAACAATGGATCGAGGAGTACGCAATAGTGTCTGTTCTCGTTCCCCAACCTCATACATCCACACACTCCTCAGCCTTTCCGAACCCAGGAGGGCTGGTTCTACAGCCCGTCTGCTGCAAAACAAGCAAACAGCTGAGCGTTCTAGACAGCAACTGGGTTAAAATCTTCTAAAAGTGAGGGTCCTGATCGGAGCCAGTTGACACTCAGAAAGTCTGAAATCCCCGTGTTTCCATTCCAAATCTAAGGAGACCCAGAAAACTTCCCGTGGAACATTACGGCTACGTCTAGACTGGCATGATTTTCCGGAAATGCTTTTAACGGAAAACTTTTCCGTTAAAAGCATTTTCGCGGAAAAGCGCGTCTAGATTGGCAGGATACTTTTCCACAAAAGCACTTTTTGCGGAAAAGCATCCGTGGCCAACCTAGACGCGCTTTTCCGCAAAAAAGCCCCGATCGCCATTTTCATGATCGGGGCTTTTTTGCGGAAAACAAATCTCTGCTGTCTACACTGGCCCTTTAGCGCAAAAGTTTTTCGGAAAAAGACTTTTGCCCGAACGGGAGCAGCATAGTATTTCCGCAAAAGCACTGACAATCTTACATGAGATCGTCAGTGCTTTTGCGGAAATTCAAGTGGCCAGTGTAGACAGCTGGCAAGTTTTTCCGGAAAAGCGGCTGCTTTTCTGGAAAAAGTGGCCCGTCTAGACACAGCCTGCATGTCAACTGGAATGTTGAGTCTATATACCCAGAACAAGGTTTTCTTCTAATTCCACCCAGAAATGCTGATAATCAGCTCCGTTCTGCCATGATGAAAACTGAAACGTTCCACCCCGATTCTGACTTTCCCCCCCTTCTTTCCCCCTGTCTGATCATTGATAGTTGAGGCTACAAGTCAATTTTGAATTCCATGATTTCACGTGACCTCCATGACTTCATCCCCGCATGGCAGGACTCCAGCTGTGAGCTCCAGGCGGCAGGCCTTTGGCTGCAGCCCCACCTGGCTGGGTACCAGCTCTCAGTCCCGGCAGGCAGGGCTCAGGCTTCCGTGGTGTATTTTTTATTGCCCATGGCCTGTCCGTGACTTGTTCTAAAAATACCCATAACAAAGTGTTAGCTGTATTGATGGGCAAATCTAAATTCACCTGGATTTTGAAAGGCAAAGGCACTGGAAAATGAAACAGAAAAGTGTTCCCTTTCAACCCCATCGAATTGCTTTTTTTTTTCTTTCCATTTTTCTTTTCTAAGTGCAAGCGCATTGAAATAGCGGAAATGACATTTTTGGACAGAAAGAACGCAAGGGGAGAGCTGGAAAACTTCCTACTGGCCCTCACTGACAAAGGGACAGATTTAAGTACCAGCTCAGGGAGCCCTCGGCTACCCTTACCCGAAATCTACCAGATGGGGGCTTTCAGGATGTAGCTACCCTTTCCACAATGCACTTCACTGATTTAGGATCCTGCCATCACCATGATCTAAGCACCTAACTACTCTAACCAGTCTGGCTTTAAATCGCTTTGGAGAATAGGACTGAGGCTAATCAGGGAAATGTTCAAGCCGGATCTGGAAAGAGCAGCTCTGTCAAGAAGTAGGGTGATCCTCACCAGAATGTGGGGTCATAGGTAAGAGCGGTGGGTTTGGACTTACCCTTCTATTCCCAGCCCTGCCACTATGTGACTTTGATTGAATCCCTCCATCTCTGTGGGCCTCAGTTTCCCCACCTGTTCAGACCGTAAACTCTTCAGATTAGGGAGTTTTTCTCATTTTGAACAGCCCCTGGTAAAACAGAGCTATGACTGGTGTCACTAACAGCTACCATAATACACCTGCTTGTGCTTCCCTCTTATAGTGTCCCTTTGGTAAATGCATACATTTTGGCTGTGTGTAGACTGGTCAGTTTTTCCGGAAAATCAGCCACTTTTCCGGAAAAACTTGCCAGCTGTCTACACTGGCCGCTTGAATTTCCGCAAAAGCACTGACTTCCTACTGTAAGAAATCAGTGCTTCTTGCGGAAATACTATGCTTCTCCCATTCGGGCAAAAGTCCCTTTTGTTTTGCACAAAAAAGCTGAGATTAGTTTTGCGCAAAAAAGCCCCAATCGTGAAAATGGCGATCGGGGTTTTTTTGCGCAAAAGCGCGTCTAGATTGGCCACGGACGCTTTTCCGCAAAAAGTGCTTTTGTGGAAAAGCGTCCTGCCAATCTAGATGCTCTTTTCCGAAAATGCTTTTAAAGGAAAAGTTTTCCGTTAAAAGCATTTCCGGAAAATCCTGCCAGTCTAGATGTAGCCCTGTGAGAACCAAAGAAACCATTTTTCCCATCCAGCCTGCGCTCCTTCATGGCCCAAGCCAGACAACCTCCTCCAGGGATCCCTGCCTCCAGCCCCTATCTGGGGCCTGAGCTAGAGTGACCCTAATGCCACCCCTTTTCAGTGTGCCCTTAACTCTGACCCTTCATTGATTTCCAGCCCATATCTGGTGGGTGAGCTAGAGCAGAGTTTTAAGAGAGAGATGCCTGATCTCTGGGGAAAGACTCCCCAGGTTTGAAAATCCACCCTGTTCCTGGGAAGTCCTTCCAGGGGCCAATTCCCCTTATTCCCAGTCTGACTTCAGTGCCCAGCTGCTGGACCATGCTCTGCCTGCTCCGGCTCTACTCCCAAAATCTGATCTTCTGGGAGACACTGATAGACTGAAGCTCCACAGATCCAGCTCCTTCAGTCTGTGCTCTCAGACAGGTCTCCCAGTCTTTGGATCATCTCCATCACTCTTCTCTGAGCCCTCCCTGATTTCCCAATATCCTGTTTGACATGAGGCCACCCCCCAGAGCTGGGCGCAGGCTCCAGTCATGGTCTCTTTCTAGAAAGGACTCCACCTAGAATCCTAGAATCCCAGGGCTGGCAGAGACCTCAGGAGGCATCCACTCCAGCCTCCTGCCCACAGCAGGACCAACCCCAACTAAATTATTCCAGCCAGGGCTCTGTCAAGCCAGGACTTAACGACCTCTTGGCTCCTGCTCACTATCCCGATTTTCCTGCCCAGGGTCACCCACGTCATGCAGGGAGCTCATGAGCAGTCGGTCCCACCAGGACTCCAGGGTCCTTCCCATGGCTGCTCTCCAGGATGCATCCCTCCCCCCAGCCTGGAAGCGTGAGCTGCCAGAAATAAATACAGAGGAGCAAAAACCACCCTGCTCTTGTTCAGGGAGTCCAGGGCCAGATCCAGGAGTCATGTCGCTCTGTGCAAGTTACCCCGACGTGGCTACAAATCCCCATTTCTTTCCAGGGGCCCCGGCGCTGCCATTCACACCAGCCCCGCCACACAGGAAGAGGAGCAAGCGCCGTGACTCACCTGGGCTCAGGGCCAGCCCAACAATCCTGCAGCAATCGCTGAATTCCGGGGGGTGGCGGCTCCCGGGATTGCACATGCTCGGTCAATGTGCTGGGAAACGCGGCACTCGGGGCTAATTGACTTCCAGGTAGAACTGGGGTATCTGACACTCGGAAATAGGCAGGACACCTGAGACATTGCCTCTCCTCCTGTCCCCTGCTCATTGGTGCGCTGCTCCCCTGCTCCCGCAGTGCGCCAGGGGCATCCCCGGCAGGCAGGACTGTGACGCAGCCTTTGGCAATTGAAGGCTGGCTTGTGAGGCAGGGAGGCCTAGTGGATAGAGCAGTGGGCTTCCGCTGGGGCTTGGGGATAACGCTTGTGCTTTGAGCGCTATGCCGGCTAAGAGCTGGGAGCGGGTCTCATCACAGGGAGAAATTGGGGAGCAGAGAGAATCCAGCCACCAGCTAGCAGAGGATGTCTGCAAAGCGCAGATTCGGAAGAAAGACATTTTTTCAGTGGGAGGGGAAGGAACATCGGCTCAGTGGGACGAGGGCTGGGGGAACGCCCCATCTCTTGGTCAGGAGTCCTGGGGTTTCTTCTTAGCCCTCTGAACTCGGGCAAGTCACCACTTCCTTCTGTGCCTCTGTTTCTCCTCCTACCCTTTGGCAGTTTAGACGCTGAGCTTTTGGGGTAGGGCAGCGTCTGGCCCAACGGGGCCCTGATCCCAGCTGGGCAGGGCCTGTCTCCGGCCTTGTCTGGCAACGCCCGGCACAACGGGGCCCTGATCCCAGCTGGGCAGGGCCTGTCTCCAGCCTTGTCTGGGCAGCGCCCGGCACAACGGGGCCCTGATCCCAGCTGGGCAGGGCCTGTCTCCGGCCTTGTCTGGGCAGCGCCCGGCACAACGGGGCCCTGATCCCAGCTGGGCAGGGCCTGTCTCCGGCCTTGTCTGGGCAGCGCCCGGCACTACGGGGCCCTGATCCCAGCTGGGCAGGGCCTGTCTCCGGCCCTGTCTGGGCAGCGCCCAGCACAACGGGGCCCTGATCCCAGCTGGGCAGGGCCTGTCTCTGGCCTTGTCTGGGCGGAGTCTGGCACAACGGGGCCCTGATCTCACTTGGGTCTTTCCGTAACACTAATAACTCCGACTGTGCCGGTAATTGGGCTGGTTATAATGTGGCTTATTCAGCTTTTGCTCAAGGGCTGGCCGTGCCATCCCTTTTGTGATTTTCCAGGGATGTAGCGAGCCTGCCAGCCCGGCCCAGCGCATCGTGTCAGTGGCTCACGGTCAGAGGCACTGGAGTCTCAACAACGCCCACCGTGTCTAAGTGAACAAATACCCCCTGAGAGTGGCTTGGCTGCCCAAAATCTGCCTCCCCACATCCACTTCCCGCTTATCAAGTCTCCTCCGCCCTTCAGGGCAGCTGCACGACCCCCCTGCTTTTTGAGGAAGGGTTGGAGTCATCCCTCCTTTCTTTTAACAGATGGGGAAACTGAGGCACGAGCTGACTTGCCTAGGTGGGGAAGCACTGTTGCCAGGTCTGCAGGCTGAAAATTCCCAAGAGGGGCCAGCGGCGTCACACAATTGGCTCTAAAACCCGCGAGAGTTGTTAACAAGTCGTCCCCCTGGGTTGGCACCGCCCCATCTCCCAGCGACAGGGACAAGTTCTCCGCTCTATCGGTCACACCCAGGAGCATTTCTCCCCAGTCGCAAGGGCTCAGATCTCCTTTTTTACAAAGGAAATTTGAGGTTTCTCTCCCCCTCGCACCCCGGTCCTACACCTTCCTGGGCAGGGGTCCTGAGCCGGAGGTTACGGGCCTGTCAGCGAACAGCTCTGTAAACTTGGGGGGCTGAGGCTGGCCTTTTGCTCTCGGCTTGCACAGCACCAGGTGCAGTGGCTTTCTGGCCTGGGATCGGGGTCCTAAGCCATGCCGTAATACCCCTAATAATGCGCAGCTCGCAACACAATGAGCTCTTGGTTCATAAGTGGGGCTCCCATGCTACCATAATACTCCTAATAATGTACAGCGCCTAGCACGGTGCCAGTCTATGTTTGGGGTGACTATGTGCTACCATAATATGCATAATAAAGAGTCACATATAGTGCAGGACACAGAGTGGGGGGGATCTTGCATTATGATTAGGGTCCCGCATGCTACCATAATACACCTAATACTCGCACCATGAGATTATGGGAAATCGGGAGCTGGGCTCTTGTGGCTGCTGCCCAGTAGTGCCCAGGCCTTACCCTGTGGGGATGTGACTGGGCCGTTGGGGCCGGGGTTGCTGCGCTCAGCAGAGGGCTGGGGAAATGGGGCCGGGCCCAGCTCGGAGGCAGCAGGGTGGATGGCAGGAGCCAGGTGACTTGTGGGGTGAATCAGCAGGGCTCGGCAACCGAACCGTGTTGCAAATGGGGTCACAACCTCCCAGAGTTGGGGAGCAACCCCCCCCCCCCCAAGCAGGGCAAATAGGGCCGGGGTGTTACAAACTGGCTGAGCCAGCCAGGGTGGCGGCTGGGAACAATTAAGTCACGGGTGGGGACCTGGAGCCCTGTGTGCATTCACCTGGGGAGGCCTTCACCCATGTGCAGGCACCTGACTGGCTGGGGGGGGGGGCGGTGGCATCACAACCAGGCCCAGCCATGGGGGCAGCATAGGTGGGCTCCATCCCAGCTCTGGGAAGGCAGTTGGGTCTAGTGGTTAGAGTGGGAGGGAAGGACTAGACGGCAGGGCTCCTGGGCTCCATCCCAGCGCTGAGAAAGCAGTTGAGTCTAGTGGTTAGAGGGGGCTAGACAGCAGGGCTCCTGGACTCCATCCTAGCGCAGGGAGGGGCGGGGGATCTAGTGGTTAGAGCAGGAGGGCTGGGTGACAGGTGCCTCACATTCACAGGATTTGGTCTGTGGCCCGGTTCCTGGGTGCATCCCTTCAGCCTACTAGGGCCAGGCAGCCCCCCAGGGCCTCTGGGCCCCACCCCCCTCCAGGGCTCCCCACAACCAGTCCAGGCTCGCCATGCTCGGGTAGAGGCCTGCCCCGCCCCCGCTGGGGCGCCAGGCTCCGCGAGGACTTAGCAGCGTCCTCAGGCCGCCAGTCCCCAGCCAGGGAGCGATTACTAAGCGCCTGGATGCCTGGGGGGGGGGATGCGTGAGGGGGGAGGGGCAGAATTCAGCCCTGCCTGGCTGCCCTCCCTCTCCCTGGCTCCGTCCTGCTCTTGCCCCGGCCAGCAGGCCCTCAACCTGAGCAATCCCAGGGGCCCCCAACCTAGGGGACGCTTGCCCTGCAACGGCAGCCCCACGGCAGCCTGGGGGAGCGCCAGTCTCAGGCTGGGGAGCGATGGGTTTGCAGGCTCAGGCTGGGGGCCTGGATCAGAGACCCCCCCCCATGTGGGTGGGAGGGGTCGCAGGTTGCAGCCCAAATCCCAGGGGTTTGCAGTGAGACCTGGGAGCCCCAGGCAGCTGCCCCGGCCAGTCACGGGGCTGCAGTCGCAGTGTGGGTGTCCCTGTGGGACTAGTGCTGACGGGACATGGGCAGCCAGGGGACCTTGGGGGGCTCCCCCAAATTGAACCTGATTTCCCATGTCCTAGGTAGCCCATCAGTGATCCCTCCCACCCGCCCCCCACGGTCCGTGATGCCCAGGGGATGGGCAGGGTCACGCGGAGGGCACAGAAATGCAGAATTCCCACGTGCGTCACCGCAGGACTCCTGGGTCCCAGCCCCAGCTCTGGGAGCAAAGTGCCGTCTAGTGGTTAGCGCAGGGGCTGGGTCCCATCCCCACCTTAGTGTGGCACCTAAAGGTTGGACCTCCCTGACCCACACCCTGGGAACCTGACCGGTCCAGAACCAGGGATTTACCGGTCCAGGGGAGGTCCCCTGCCATTGGCCTGCCCGCCCCTTTCGACTGCCGGCCTCCCGCCGGGCTCAGACTCCAGCACCAGGCCTCCTGCTGCCGGCCCAGCTGGGGCACCCTGCGGACAGAGCTCCCCAGTCCCCAGCTGCGCCGCCCGCCATCCCCCGGGTCTCACCACGGGGCTCCCGTCATGTCGCCAGCCCCCTGCTGCGCTCTCAGCTTCACCACCAGACCTCTCTATCCCTGGGCGGGACCCAGGACCACGGATTCTGCCGGACCCAGAGTCCCGGTTTAGGGAGGGGCAACCCGTGGCAGGGTAGAGGGCAGGTTTGGGATGCACGGTGGCGCTTTGTCTCCCCCCAGTGGCCGCTGGGAGACACGCAGCAGTGGTAGACACTTCACTTACAAACACAGGTTCGTGGTCTAAGATCCAGAGGCCGCAGGTTCAAACCTGGAGGTGCCTACCCAGCCCTGTTGTGGAACTCATGACCCATGCCCATTTGACAGCTGGAAATCAAGCTCCAGATCAGCGCTCTAAGCCCTGGCCCATCCTTCCCAGGTAGTGTCCTGGCCCGGCTTCTGCAGGCTTAGGGGCACGTGTCCCTGGGTCTCAGCCCGAGTCGGCAGGCTGGGCTGCAGCTCCCTGGGGAGGCATGACGGTGCAAATGGCACTTTAGGAAACAAGGGAACAAGATTGATGGGGAAACTGAGGAAATGACTTCCCAACGTGCACTCGCCAGCAGGCCTGAGCCAGGGACAGAACCCAGGAGTCCTGGATCAAAGCTCCCTTCCCCCCTAAGCTCTAGACCCCACTGCCCAGGGCAGTCTGGCTCCCAGCACCCCCAGCTCCAACCACTGGACCTCACTCCTCACACAGAGCTGGGGAGAGAACCCAGGTGTTCTGGCTCCCAGCCCCTCTGCTCTAGCCCCCTGTGCCATCTGCCGCCAAGCCGTGGCGGGGCCGGAGCTGGGGCTGGCGGAGGGACCAGGGGAGCTTCCCCTGTAGTTCCCTGGGGCCGGGCCTCCCTGCCAAGCCAGAGGAATGCGAGGGGTCTTGGCCATGTTGACAAAGGAGCCATGGGAGCCGCCACTCCTGAATAGCTGCGCAGTGACTGGGCTCTGCCTGCCAAGACACAGCAGCGAGCAGCACCGGCTCCGAGCCAGCTTCCGGCAGGGCACTGGCTGGCACAGAGGGGTGGGACATGAGGGGTGCTGGGCAGGGCACGGGCTGGCTGTGGCGGGGGAGGAGGTATGGGGGTGCTCGGCAGGGTACGGGCTGGCTGGGGCAGGGGGAGGGGGGTGCTGGGCAGGGCACTGGCTGGCTGGGGTAGGGGGAGGGGGTATGGGGGTGCTGGGCAAGGCACGGGCTGGCTGTGGCGGGGGAGGGGGTATGGGGGTGCTCGGCAGGGTACGGACTGGCTGGGGCAGGGGGAGGGGGATAGGGGTGCTGGGCAGGGCACTGGCTGGGGCAGGGGGAGAGGGATAGGGGTGCTGGGCAAGGCGCTGGCTGGCTGGGGCAGGGGGAGGCGGTATGGGGGTGCTGGGCAGGGCACTGGCTGGGGCAGGGGGAGGGGATATGGGGGTGCTGAGCAGGGCACGGGCTGGCTGGGGGAGGGGGATGGGGGTGCTGGGCAGGGCACGGACTGGCTGGGGCAGGGGGAGGGGGATGGGGGTGCTGGGCAGGGTACGGGCTGGCTGTGGCGGGGGAAGGGGTATGGGGGTGCTCGGCAGGGTACGGGCTGGCTGGGGCAGGGGGAGGGGGGTGCTGGGCAGGGCACTGGCTGGCTGGGGTAGGGGGAGGGGGTATGGGGTGCTGGGCAAGGCACGGGCTGGCTGTGGCGGGGGAGGGGGTATGGGGGTGCTCGGCAGGGTACGGACTGGCTGGGGCAGGGGGAGGGGGATAGGGGTGCTGGGCAGGGCACTGGCTGGGGCAGGGGAGAGGGATGGGGGTGCTGGGCAAGGCGCTGGCTGGCTGGGGCAGGGGGAGGCGGTATGGGGGTGCTGGGCAGGGCACTGGCTGGGGCAGGGGGAGGGGATATGGGGGTGCTGAGCAGGGCACGGGCTGGCTGGGGGAGGGGGATGGGGGTGCTGGGCAGGGCACGGACTGGCTGGGGCAGGGGGAGGGGGATGGGGGTGCTGGGCAGGGCATGGGCTGGCTGGGGGAGGGGGCATGGGGGTGCTGGGCAGGGCACGGGCTGGCACAGGGGGTGGGGAGGGGCATGTGCCGCCCAAGTGAGCGTCAGATCCGTGGCCGTGCCCTTGCCTCGTGGGGTCTCCGCGGGGGGCACAGGAGGCGGATGAGAATTTGCCACCTGCTGCGTGACCTTTGCAGAGTCCAAACAAGCAGGGCACCGGGGGGGGGGGGGCCATGGGCCGAGGAGCGCGTCCCTCTGACCCGTTAATCATTGACTGGGCCTCGGCGCGCGGCGCGGGGTGCGTGGGAAAGCCCATCCTCGGGCAGCTGCCGCCCGGACGCCATGGAGCCACCACGCACCGCGCTGCTGCTGCTCCTGCTGCTCCCAGCTGGTGAGGGCCTCGGTGTGTGTGTGTGCGTGCGCGTTTGTGTGTGTACCCATTTGTGTGTGTACATGTGCGTGTGCGCGCGCGAGTGTGTGCAAGTGTGTGCATGTGTGTGTATGTATGTGCGTGCATGTGTGCGTGTACACATGCGCGTATGTGTGCACACCCATCTGTGACTCTATGTGTGTGCATGTGCACTCATTTGTGACTGTGTGTGTGTACATGTGTGTGTGTATGGATGTTTGTGCATGTGTGTATTTGTGCATGTGCATGTGCATACCCATCTGTGACTATGTGTGTGCGTGTGCACTCATTTGTGACTGTGTGTGTGTGTGTACACGCATGCAGACTTGGGGAATGTTGTGACTGTACATATCTGGATTTGCATGGGGGGTAGGCATGCAGGCATGTGCATGTGTGAGCATTGTGCGCGGGGGTTTTATGGGTATGCATATGGGTGTGTCGGTGTGTGAGTGTCTGCGTCTGTGCCCATGTCTCTATGTGCTCATGTGTGTGTGTGTGTGCGCGTGCAGCACATAGATAACAGGTGTGGGGCGCTGCGTGCCCGTACCTCTGTCTGCACCTGGCAGTCATTGTGGGAAGGGTGGTGAAGTGTGTATCTCCGTGTGTTTGCGTGTGCGTGTTGGCGTCTCCGGGCGCTTGTGCCGTGTGCATGTCCCTTTGTACAGAGCATGCGGGGCTCTGCAGGGGGTGTCCCTGCTGGGGGGGAGGGGCTGACCCCGCTCTGTGTGTGTCAGTGCACTGTGCAGCACCCACCCTTGCGTCTGCGTAGTCCTGCCCAGACAAGGGGATGCGGAGATGGGGGCGTATTATCTCTGTACTGCATTCATTTGCCACCCGCTGGATCAATGGGCCTTCGCTGGGTCAATCCCACCTGGGCCAATGGGCCGTAGCTCAGTTTTAATCAATGGGGCCAGATCCCAGCTGGGTCAATAGGCCATCGCTCCATTGCCAACCCCACCCTCGCTGACCTCTGCCCCTCCCACCCGGCAGCCTCCCCACGAGGAGATCGGATCATCGGTGGAAGCGAGTGCCCGGTGCGCGGGCACCCGTGGCTGGTTCTCCTCTACTACTTCGACCGGCCCTTCTGCTCCGGCATCCTGCTGAATCAGGACTGGGTGCTCACCGCTGCCCACTGCCAGATGAGGTGGGGGGCTGGGGACACGGTGAAGGCTGGGGAGGGGATGAGGGAGCAGCGCCTGGGCGGGCAGACAGAGGCTCAGCGGGGCACCCCAATGCACCCATCGATTCTCCACACACCTCCCCTGCTAGGATAGGGCCCACACCACAACACAGCCCTGTGGGGCTACAGTAGGCATGCGAGAGAACTGGCTACCCAGCCCCCACAGAGCTCTCATTCCTGCGCCCAGCCCCCACACCCTGCACCCAACCGCCCAGCCGGGCACCCATCCCCAGCCCGCTCCTGCACCCAACCTCCTCACCAGACCTCACCCTCCCACCCCCTCCTGCATCCAATAGATCATCATGGGTGTTTGTTTGGTGGTCTGCAGAAAGGTAGATTAGAGAGAGAGAGAGAGGGTATGTCTACACTACCCCGCTAGTTCGAACTAGCGGGGTAATGTATGCATACCGCACTTGCTAATGAAGCCCGGGATTTGAATTTCCCGGGCTTCATTAGCATAAGCGGGGAGCCGCCATTTTTAAATCCCCGCTGCTTCGAACCCCGTGTAGCGCGGCTACACGGGGCTCGAACTAGGTAGTTCGGACTAGGGTCCTATTCCGAACTACCGGTACTCCTCGTGAAACGAGGTGTACCGGTAGTTCGGAATAGGCACCCTAGTCCGAACTACCTAGTTCGAGCCCCGTGTAGCCGCGCTACACGGGGTTCGAAGCAGCGGGGATTTAAAAATGGCGGCTCCCCGCTTATGCTAATGAAGCCCGGGAAATTCAAATCCCGGGCTTCATTAGCAAGTGCGGTATGCATACATTACCCCGCTAGTTCGAACTAGCGGGGTAGTGTAGACATACCCTTAGATAATTGGGTAGGTATTTCAGTCGGTAGGTAAGCGGGTAGATCAGTGAGCGGGTGAGGGAGTTGATGGGTAGGTAGTTCAGTCGGTAGGTAAGCGGGTAGATCAGTCAGCGGGTGAGGGAGTTGATGGGTAGGTAGTTCAGTCGGTAGGTAAGCGGGTAGATCAGTGAGCGGGTGGGGCAGTTGATGGGTAGGTAGTTCAGTCGGTAGGTAAGCGGGTAGATCAGTGAGCGGGTGGGGCAGTTGATGGGTAGGTAGTTCAGTCGGTAGGTAAGCGGGTAGATCAGTCAGCGGGTGGGGTGGTTGGTGGGTAGTTATTTCAGTTGGTAGGTAAGCGGGTAGATCAGTGAGCGGGTGGGGCGGTTGATGGGTAGGTATTTCAGTCGGTAGGTAAGTGGGTAGGTCTGTCAGCAGGTGGGGCGGTTGATAGGTAAATAGCTCGGTAGGTAAGCGGGTAGATCAGTCAGCGGGTGAGGGGGTTGACGGGAAGGTAGCTCAGTCGGTAGGTAAGCGGGTAGATCAGTCAGCGGGTGAGGGAGTTGATGGGTAGGTAGTTCAGTCGGTAGGTAAGCGGGTAGATCAGTCAGCGGGTGGGATGGTTGATGGGTAGGTAGTTCAGTCGGTAGGTAAGCAGGTAGGTCAGTCAGCGGGTGGGCTGGTTGATGGGTAGGTAGCTCAGTCGATAGGTAAGCGGGTAGATCAGTCAGCGCGTGAGGGAGTTGATGGGTAGGTAGTTCAGTCGGTAGGTAAGCGGGTAGATCAGTCAGCGGGTGGGACGGTTATTGGGTAGGTAGTTCTGTCGGTAGGTAAGTGGGTAGGTCAGTCAGCGGGTGGGGTGGTTGATGGGTAGGTAGTTCAGTCGGTAGGTAAGCGGGTAGATCAGTCAGCGGGTGGGACGGTTATTGGGTAGGTAGTTCTGTCGGTAGGTAAGTGGGTAGGTCAGTCAGCGGGTGGAGTGGTTGATGGGTAGGTAGTTCAGTCGGTAGGTAAGCGGGTAGATCAGTCAGCGGGTGGGACGGTTATTGGGTAGGTAGTTCTGTCGGTAGGTAAGTGGGTAGGTCAGTCAGCGGGTGGGGTGGTTGATGGGTAGGTAGTTCAGTCGGTAGGTAAGCGGGTAGATCAGTCAGCGGGTGGGACAGTTGATGGGTAGGTAGTTCAGTCAGTAGGTAAGCGGGTAGATCAGTCAGCGGGTGGGACGGTTATTGGGTAGGTAGTTCAGTCGGTAGGTAAGCGGGTAGATCAGTCAGCGGGTGGGACGGTTATTGGGTAGGTAGTTCTGTCGGTAGGTAAGCGGGTAGATCAGTCAGCGGGTGGGACAGTTGATGGGTAGGTAGTTCAGTCGGTAGGTAAGCGGGTAGATCAGTCAGCGGGTGGGACGGTTATTGGGTAGGTAGTTCAGTCGGTAGGTAAGCGGGTAGATCAGTCAGGAGGTGGGACGGTTATTGGGTAGGTAGTTCAGTCGGTAGGTAAGCGGGTAGATCAGTCAGCGGGTGGGGTGGTTGATGGGTAGGTAGTTCTGTCGGTAGGTAAGTGGGTAGGTCAGTCAGCGGGTGGGACGGTTATTGGGTAGGTAGTTCAGTCGGTAGGTAAGTGGGTAGGTCAGTCAGCGGGTGGGACGGTTATTGGGTAGGTAGTTCAGTCGGTAGGTAAGCGGGTAGATCAGTCAGCAGGTGGGACGGTTGATGGGTAGGTAGTTCAGTCGGTAGGTAAGCGGGTAGATCAGTCAGTGGGTGGGACGGTTATTGGGTAGGTAGTTCTGTCGGTAGGTAAGCGGGTAGATCAGTCAGTGGGTGGGACGGTTGATGGGTAGGTAGTTCAGTCAGTAGGTAAGCGGGTAGGTCAGTCAGCGGGTGGGGTGGTTGATGGGTAGGTAGTTCAGTCGGTAGGTAAGCGGGTAGATCAGTCAGTGGATGGGACGGTTATTGGGTAGGTAGTTCTGTCGGTAGGTAAGCGGGTAGGTCAGTCAGCGGGTGGGACGGTTGATGGGTAGGTAGTTCAGTCGGTAGGTAAGCGGGTAGGTCAGTCAGCAGGTGGGACGGTTGATGGGTAGGTAGTTCAGTCGGTAGGTAAGCGGGTAGGTCAGTCAGCGGGTGGGACGGTTGATGGGTAGGTAGTTCAGTCGGTAGGTAAGCGGGTAGGTCAGTCAGCGGGTGGGACGGTTGATGGGTAGGTAGTTCAGTCGGTAGGTAAGCGGGTAGATCAGTCAGCGGGTGGGACGGTTGATGGGTAGGTAGTTCAGTCGGTAGGTAAGCGGGTAGATCAGTCAGCGGGTGGGACGGTTGATGGGTAGGTAGTTCAGTCGGTAGGTAAGCGGGTAGGTCAGTCAGCGGGTGGGACGGTTGATGGGTAGGTAGTTCTGTCGGTAGGTAAGCGGGTAGGTCAGTCAGCGGGTGGGACGGTTGATGGGTAGGTAGTTCAGTCGGTAGGTAAGCGGGTAGATCAGTCAGCGGGTGGGACGGTTGATGGGTAGGTAGTTCAGTCGGTAGGTAAGCGGGTAGATCAGTCAGCGGGTGGGACGGTTATTGGGTAGGTAGTTCAGTCAGTAGGTAAGCGGGTAGATCAGTCAGCGGGTGGGACGGTTGATGGGTAGGTAGTTCAGTCGGTAGGTAAGCGGGTAGATCAGTCAGCGGGTGGGACGGTTATTGGGTAGGTAGTTCTGTCGGTAGGTAAGCGGGTAGATCAGTCAGTGGGTGGGACGGTTGATGGGTAGGTAGTTCAGTCAGTAGGTAAGCGGGTAGGTCAGTCAGCGGGTGGGGTGGTTGATGGGTAGGTAGTTCAGTCGGTAGGTAAGCGGGTAGATCAGTCAGTGGATGGGACGGTTATTGGGTAGGTAGTTCTGTCGGTAGGTAAGCGGGTAGGTCAGTCAGCGGGTGGGACGGTTGATGGGTAGGTAGTTCAGTCGGTAGGTAAGCGGGTAGGTCAGTCAGCAGGTGGGACGGTTGATGGGTAGGTAGTTCAGTCGGTAGGTAAGCGGGTAGGTCAGTCAGCGGGTGGGACGGTTGATGGGTAGGTAGTTCAGTCGGTAGGTAAGCGGGTAGGTCAGTCAGCGGGTGGGACGGTTGATGGGTAGGTAGTTCAGTCGGTAGGTAAGCGGGTAGATCAGTCAGCGGGTGGGACGGTTGATGGGTAGGTAGTTCAGTCGGTAGGTAAGCGGGTAGATCAGTCAGCGGGTGGGACGGTTGATGGGTAGGTAGTTCAGTCGGTAGGTAAGCGGGTAGGTCAGTCAGCGGGTGGGACGGTTGATGGGTAGGTAGTTCTGTCGGTAGGTAAGCGGGTAGGTCAGTCAGCGGGTGGGACGGTTGATGGGTAGGTAGTTCAGTCGGTAGGTAAGCGGGTAGGTCAGTCAGCGGGTGGGACGGTTGATGGGTAGGTAGTTCAGTCGGTAGGTAAGCGGGTAGATCAGTCAGCGGGTGGGATGGTTGATGGGTAGGTAGTTCTGTCGGTAGGTAAGCGGGTAGGTCAGTCAGCGGGTGGGGTGGTTGATGGGTAGGTAGTTCAGTCGGTAGGTAAGCGGGTAGATCAGTCAGTGGGTGAGCAGGTTGATGGGTAGGTAGTTCAGTGGGTAGGTAAGCGGGTAGGTCAGTCAGCGGGTGGGGTGGTTGATGGGTAGGTAGTTCAGTCGGTAGGTAAGCGGGTAGATCAGTCAGCAGGTGGGACGGTTGATGGGTAGGTAGTTCAGTTGGTAGGTAAGCGGGTAGGTCAGTCAGCAGGTGGGACGGTTGATGGGTAGGTAGTTCAGTCGGTAGGTAAGCGGGTAGGTCAGTCAGCAGGTGGGACGGTTGATGGGTAGGTAGTTCAGTCGGTAGGTAAGCGGGTAGGTCAGTCACAGGTGGGACGGTTATTGGGTAGGTAGTTCTGTCGGTAGGTAAGCGGGTAGGTCAGTCAGCGGGTGGGACGGTTATTGGGTAGGTAGTTCAGTCGGTAGGTAAGCGGGTAGATCAGTCAGTGGGTGAGCAGGTTGATGGGTAGGTAGTTCAGTCGACGGGTGCGGAGGAAGGTCAGTCAGTGGGTAGGTGCCTGTTGCCCGGGGTCACCAGCGGAGGCCGTTTGCCTGGCTCATGCCGGGACGGGGTCACTGAGGGCATTTCACTGTGTGCGCCCTGCAGGAATGGCTGGGTCTATGCCAGTAAAGGGGGCCGAGGGAGTTGTGGAGCTGGGCGTGTCGGTGGCTCACTGGAGGGGGGGATTGGAGAATTGTACGGCCAGAGGCTGCTGCGGTGTCTGGGGGGCGGCTGGGTAGGGAGTCGGGGGTGGGGCTGCGGAGCGGGGGGGCTCTAGAGCACAGGTCTGGTGAGGTCTCCGGGTGTGCGGAGGCTGGGCCTGACAAACGGCCCAGGACTCTGGTCTCTGTCTCAGTCACATCCAGCTGCGCCTGGGGGAACACAGCCTGAGCTCGTTCTCGGGGTGCGAGCAGTTCTCCGCTGCCCAGAACATCACCCCCCACTGCAAGTTCTACGCCTCTGGCCTCGACAGCCGGAACTACGAGAACGACATCATGCTGATCCGCATTTCACCCCCGGCCGTCTACACCGACTGCGTGCAGCCCCTCAGCCTGACTGACACCTGCCCCACACCAGGGACCCACTGCACCGTGATGGGATGGGGCACCACCACCAGCCCTGAGGGTAACAGACCCCAGGTCCACGCTGGGCTACCAAGGGGCTGTGGGTGAGGAGTGAAGGGCACTGGCAGAGTTGAGGGCAGGGCTAACATGGGGCTTCGGGTCGGGATTATGGGGCACTGGCAGAGTTGGGGGGCAGGGATAGCATGGGGCTTTGGGTCAGGATTGAGAGGCACTGGCAGAGTTGGGGGCAGGGCTAACATGGGGCTTCGGGTCAGGATTATGGGGCACTGGCAGAGTTGGGGGGCAGGGCAGGGGGTTTTGAGTCAGGATTGAGAGGTACGGGCAGGGCTGGGGGGCAGGGATAGCATGGGGCTTCGGGTCAGGATTGAGAGGCACTGGCAGAGTTGGGGGCAGGGCTAACATGAGGCTTCGGGTCAGGATTATGGGGCACTGGCAGAGTTGGGGGGCAGGGCAGGGGGTTTTGAGACAGGATTGAGAGGTACGGGCAGGGCTGGGGGGGCGGGAGGCTGCAGGATCAAATGCCGAGGTTGGGCTAGAGGGGAAAGCAACCGTTCCTTCCCCCCTTCCTTGGCCAACCCTGATGAAGAACCGAGAGCCCTTCCCTTCCAGAGACGTACCCTGACACCCCGCAGTGCGTGGACATCGATATAGTCTCCGGGGAGGACTGCCAGGCCGAGTACCCCGGGAAAGTGACGGAGAACATGCTCTGTGCTGGGGTACCGGAGGGGGGCAAAGACTCCTGCCAGGTGAAGGCGCTTCCCTGCGTCCCTCTCGCGGGCGGGGCAGATGGGGAGCAAAGATTGGGGACATGATCTGCTATGGCTCTGGTGGCTGTGTCTCCATGGCTCTGCGCAGTGTGGCTCTGCATGGCATGGGGAGGCTGTCTGCCCAGTGCCGGGTGGCTCTGTCTCCATAGCTCTGCATGGTCCTGCGGGGCTGTCTCCGTGGCATGGCCTGACAGTGTCTCCGTGGCTCTGTGCAGTGTGGCAGGGCTGTCTCCATGGCATGGCCTGACAGTGTCTCCGTGGCTCTGTGCAGTGTGGCAGGGCTGTCTCTGTGCATGGCCTGACGGTGTCTCCGTGGCTCTGTGCAGCGTGGCAGGGCTGTCTCCGTGGCATGGCCTGACAGTGTCTCTGTGGCTCTGCGTGGCGTGGCTGACCTATGTCTTTTCTGTGGCATCTCCCCAGGGTGACTCCGGGGGGCCCCTGGTCTGTGATGGGAAGCTGCAGGGCCTGGTTTCCTGGGGGGATCACCCCTGTGCCCAGGCCAACAAGCCTGGTGTCTACACCAGCATCTGCAAATACCTCGACTGGATCCAGAAGATCATCGCGGGGCAGTGATGACCTGGGGGCTGGGCCAGGGGCCAGGAGGGGCTAATTACTGACCCTAGCTCAGAGTCGGGTTCAGGCTCGAGGAAGACTCAATAAATTCTCTGGAATGCACGTCTCCTGCCCTGGATGCTCCACAAGACCTGCTTGAATGGTGCCGCGTTTCTAGTCTCTGGCCCCAGGGCCAGCTGGCTCAGGGGGGCTGGGAATGGGATACGGGGCCTTTGCCTGCTAGGGGCCACCAGCTCCAATCCATCCCTGGCCCCACAGTCAAAGGTCTGCCTCAAACCTTCGATTCAAACGGGGACCAGGACCCATTTCTCCCCCCCGCCCCGTGGGAGGGCTTTGGGGGGTAAAAGCCATGCAGGGCTACGCTCCTGGCCCTTTGTGTCCCCCACCCCAGCCAAACTGGGTCTTGGGCTTTCCTTTCCCAAGAGGCCGGTCTCCAGGCGGGCCGGGCGGGGGGTGGGATGTCACATGCTGTCCACTGGGACCTGGTAGCCAGTGTGTGCATTGGACCCTGATGTACCAGGCGCTAAAATTCTGGTCTGTGTCCCCACACCCCAAAAAATCCTTCCCATGAGCCTCTGCTCAGCAACTCCTATCTGCGAGCAGCCTCCTCCGCTAGGCACAGAAAATGCCCCACTGCCCCTCTCCCATTATGATACACCCTCCATTCCCCCCTCTGCTGTGGAACCCACTTGGTACATGCCCCATCCCCACACTATTGATCTCATATGATATGTCCTCGATTGCCACCCGTCCCTATGGACCCCACTTGATACATGCCCCACTTCACCCCACCCCCACTCTTGATCTCAAATGATTCATCCTCCATT